>NC_084738.1:39432063-39539563 GCF_033978785.1 Entelurus aequoreus | reverse complement strand
GTACTTTTCAATGAAGATAACTTTAAACTAGTCTTAACTTTAAAGAAATACACTCTATACATTGCTAATGTGGTAAATGACTATTCTAGCTGCAAATGTCTGGTTTTTGGTGCAATATCTACATACACTACCGTTCAAAAGTTTGGGGTCACATTGAAATGTCCTTATTTTTGAAGGAAAAGCACTGTACTTTTCAATGAAGATAACTTTAAACTAGTCTTAACTTTCAAGAAATACACTCTATACATTGCTAATGTGGTAAATGACTATTCTAGCTGCAAATGTCTGGTTTTTGGTGCAATATCTACATAGGTGTATAGAGGCCCATTTCCAGCAACTATCACTCCAGTGTTCTAATGGCACAATGTGTTTGCTCATTGGCTCAGAAGGCTAATTGATGATTAGAAAACCCTTGTGCAATCATGTTCACACATCTGAAAACAGTTTAGCTCGTTACAGAAGCTACAAAACTGACCTTCCTTTGAGCAGATTGAGTTTCTGGAGCATCACATTTGTGGGGTACAATAAACGCTCAAAATGGCCAGAAAAAGAGAACTTTCATCTGAAACTCGACAGTCTATTCTTGTTCTTAGAAATGAAGGCTATTCCACAATATTGTTAGGGTGACCCCAAACTTTTGAACGGTAGTATATATATATATATGTATATATGTATATATGTATATATATATATATATATATATATATATATATATATATATATATATATATATATATATATATATATATATATATATATATATATATAACGTTTACATTTGTGTCTCAAATATTCTTTCATTGTGGGCCAATTAAAACAACCGACTTAAATGCACTTGGGCAAAGCTCTAATCTTGTGTTTCCATTAAGGCAGTTAAAAAAACAGATTTTAAGTCACACAACGTTTTAATTATTTGAAGAAATAGGACTGGCATATGGAGAGACCGTTTTTATAAGAAATATTTGGAATAGTGTGAGCCATATCAAAATCATTTGTTGTGTTATGGAAAAGAACAACAAAACTGAAACCCATATTATAAAATAAAAAACTGCATCGTCCCAATATGGGGGGTAAAAAACATTTCTTCCCAAAATAATTTGGCCCGGGTTTTATATTTGGCATCTCAGTGTGGGCGATGAGGCTCTAGTGGTGTAATTGTACGCACCGCTGCCTATTTTGCAGACGTCAGGGTGCCAACATTCATTGGAGATGTCCAGGTCTGGTCTTAAGCCAGGACAAATGCACAATCTGAAAGTGAGGCAAGAACACACGTCATGCTCTTTGTTTGCTAATCAGAAAACACATCAAAGCATTCTATCGAGATGGCTAACAATGCAGGTAATGGGGATGAACACAATTGCCAATAAACCCCTTAGAATCCTCCACCACTGTTTAATATACATACATTATGTATATGATGTAGTCACAGGTACATTCATAACATGTAATATTTACAGTATTTTGGTCATTTCAGGCATTGCCAAAAGTTCTTTCCTGGGCGCAGTGATCTCACAGAGCTTATAACATTGAGCGCTACTTCCATCAATAACAACACGGAGCGCGTGTTCGCTGTTTCCTTCCACAAATCATGGCAGACTTCGTGAGAGACAACGACTACTTAGAGGATGAGCACGGAGGATGAGCTTGTTGTGTTCATTCAAGTTAATCTTAAATACTGTTCTTATACTTGAATGCCTATTGGTAATGTGTTCTACTGTCTTACTCAGGCTATTTACGTTGTGCCTTTTGATACCTTGAAGCCACCGTAGTTGGGCTGGGCCTTTTGAGGAAGTGAGGGAAATAAAAGAGAGTGCTGTTGTGAAGTTGAGCGAGGCTGTTGTGTCTGTTATTTGAACATAACATTTGGCGAACGAGGATGGCTGACACACCTATATTCTCCCTGCCACCTCCGGACCCGTTTCTACCCCTCCCGGGCGATCCTGTCATTCCCTGGAATCAGTGGAAATCGTCTTTTGAGACGTATCTTTTGGCCACAGGTTTGGACAATGCCACTAGCGCGAGGAAGCGCGCCATTCTCCTACACCTGCTTGGAGCGGAGGGGAACAGAATTTTCAATTCTCTCAGCGGTACGCTGGACACTTATGATGCAGTCATAACAGCTTTGAGCGGACATTTTGTAAAATCACAGAATATCCTACTCCGCCGGTTGGAGTTCAGACGAAGATGTCAGCGCCCGGGTGAGTCTGCCAGGCAGTATGTAGCAGATTTAAGAGCCCTATCACAGAACTGTAATTTCGGCAACCTCACTGATGAACTCATTCGAGACCAGCTCATTGAGAAAACGTCTAATCCCAGAGTGCAGGAGGAGTTGTTACTCAAGGATGCAACTTTGACACTTGATGACGCACTAATAATCGCAATACAAGTGGAATCGGCTACTGAATGTGCGGCCAAAATTGCGGAAAATAAGCCTCATAGGCCTACCCCTGTTATTGAACAGTCAGTGCAACAGCTATCAACCTCAGACCCTGATGCTGCTATACAGGTAGCGCGTCCCCAGCCAACACGTCAACAGAGACGGTGTGGGAATTGTGGCTCCAACCGCCATGCAACAAGGGCCCAGGACTGCCCTGCTAGGGGCCAAACTTGTCGCCGTTGTCAGAAGCCTAACCACTTTGCCAGGTGGTGCCGGTCCGCTCCGGCCGATTACCCTGATGCACAGTCACATGACCCGGCGGTGCCTGTGCGCACTGTAGGCCCCCACTCAGCGACTTTCTCGAGGTGCCCTGTTTACCTGGATGACTGCTGTGTCCCTCTCCTCCTCGACACTGGGGCCAAAGTGTCACTACTGAATGTCGACACCTGCAACCTGCTCTTCCCGAACAGACAGCTACAGCCCCCGTCCACTGCCCTCTGTGGCTACGGCCGCAGCAAAATCGATGTCGTCGGCCTTCTCTACCTCCCGGTTCGCTACACCTCTACAGCTGTGGACCGTTTCCCGTTCCACATCACGCGCCGCGGCGAGAACATCATGGGCCTCGACCTCTTCACTAGCCTGGGTTTTACCCTGCAGGACAACAGCGGTATGCGGATTCTACACGTAGCGTCTCCGAGGCAACACGACCAGCCGGAGCTGTTTAACGGCCTGGGCTGCCTCAGCTCATTTACACACAAGCCACTCCTGGACCACAGCGTGCCTCCCGTGGTCCAGCCCCTTCGCCGTGTTCCCCTGGCTTTGCGGGACGGCGTTACGCAGGAGCTTCAACGCCTCCAGGCTGGTGGAATCATAGAGCCCATCGACGCTTCCCCATGGGTGTCCAACATTGTCATCGCCAAGAAGAAGTCGGGCGGACTGAGAGTCTGCGTCGACCTCCGCCAAGTGAACAAGGCAGTGGTGCCTGACAAATATCCTCTTCCTACGACGGAGGAACTCACTACACACTTCCACGGCTCCCGAGTTTTCAGTAAATTGGACTTGCGCCAGGGCTATTTACAAGTCCCTTTACATAAGGAGAGTAGGGACTTGACAGCGTTTATCACCCACACTGGCCTGTACCGCTACACGAGGATGCCTTTTGGGCTCAATTCAGCGCCGAGTTGTTTCCAGAAAATCATGTCCACAATCCTCGCTAGCTGCACTGGGACTGTGGCGTATCTGGATGATATTGTGGTGCATGGGCCAGACGCTGCCACACACGATGCCCGCCTGGAACAGGTTTTCACCGCACTCAAGCGCCACCATGCCACGCTGAACACAGAGAAGTGTGTTTTCGCTGCACCCGCCATAGACTTTGTTGGGTTCCGTGTCTCCGCCGACGGCATCTCGCCTCTCCAGTCGAACGTGGATGCCATCATCGACGTCCCCACTCCTGCGACGGCCTCCCAGGTGGCATCATTTTTGGGGATGACAGCCTACTACATGCGGTTCCTGCCTCAGTACTCCTCCATTACGGCCCCGCTCAGGATGCTGCTCAGGCAGGAGACACCATGGTCTTGGACTCCCAAGTGCCAGGTTGGTTTCGACGAGTTGAAGCGGCTCCTCACCACGTCTCCGATCCTGGCGCACTTCCAACTGGACAGCCCCACATTCGTGACCTGTGATGCTTCCGCAGTGGCTCTAGGTGCCGTTCTGTCACAGATCCATGATGGCGTAGAGAGACCGGTAGCGTTTGCCTCTCGGGCGCTCAGCCCCACTGAGCAGAAATATTCAGTGGGCGAACGGGAGGCACTCGCCTGTATATGGGCATGTGAGCGTTGGCATCTCTACTTATACGGAAGGTCCTTTACTTTACGGACGGACCACCAGGCCCTGACGACCCTGATGTCTACCTCTGGTGTGGGGCACAGGCCCCTCCGTCTTCACAGATGGTCAGACCGTCTGCAGCAGTATGACTTTCAGCTACAATTCACCCCTGGCAGGAATAACGTGGTGGCAGACTACCTGTCCCGTCCTGCCACCACCCAGGGCCCCGCTGTCTCCCCGGAGGACGAAGAAGACGTGGTCCACCTGGTCCACTCACCATTGAAGGACACTGTCTCCCTTCGTGATTTAGAGACGGCCTCAGCAGCCGAGCCTGTCTTCACCATGCTGCGTGACTACATCAGACACGGTTGGCCTTCCCGTGTCCCACCTGAGCTAGAGCCGTATTCCCGTGTGAAGAACGAACTGTCATGCTGGGGTGAGGCCTGCATCGCCCGGGGACACTGCGCTGTTATCCCAGTAGCCCTCAGAGGGTGTGTCTTACAGATGGCACACCAGGGTCACCTTGGCATAGTCAAAGCCAAGCAAAGGTGCCGTGACACAGTGTGGTGGCCCGCCATCGATCGAGACCTGGAGGGACTCATCCGCTCCTGTGCAGCGTGCCTCACCAGTGGGAAGACTGGGCCACCCGCTTCGCCTCCACTCCAGCCCCTGGACTGGCCAACTAAACCGTGGGACCATCTCCAGCTTGATATCTGTGGTGAGCTGCATAATGTGCCACACCACCAGAGGTTTCTTGTGGTGGTCTACGACCTGCATTCCAAGTGGCCTGAGGTGGCTCCCATGGGAACGGTCACCTCTGCTGCCGTCGTCGCCTTCCTGGACCGCCTGTTTTCCCGTTGGGGTTTACCCCGAGCCATCACCACGGACAACGGTCCTCAGTTCCTGTCCTCGGAGTTCACCGCCTACCTTGCCAGCAAGGGTGTTACTCACATCAGAACCTCCGTCTACCACCCCCAGGCAAACGGGGGGGTGGAAAGGTACAACCAATCACTGAAGAATGGACTGCGTGCTCACATGTCCGAGGGATACTCGCTGGAGGCTGCACTGAATCAGACCCTCCTCCACTACAGGGCGACTGTCCACTCTACAACAGGGGTCTCTCCTGCCAGCCTCATGGTGGGTCGAGAGTTTGTGCTTCCCCTGTCGAGACTCCGCCCACCGATGGCCGCGAGCCCGCGACCATGCTCAGCAGCAGTCAAGTCTCGCGTCAAGGGACAACAAACTTCCATGAAGCAAAGGTTCGATCAGAAGCACAGGGCTAAATGGCCAGCTGTCAGAGTGTCGGACTGGGTCAGAGCGCGCCGGCCCCACCGCGCCAACAAACTGTCAACATTCTGGTCTGCTCCATACCAGGTCAGCCGCCAGCTGGGCCCAGCTTCATTTCAGTTAACCGATGGATCCCGTTGGCACGCTAGCTGCCTGCGCAAGGTACCTGCCCCTCCTCACCAGCCTCACGTCACAGGGGTGGCACCGAACATTCCCGCATTGGGGCCACGCCCTCCGGTGCCCGATCCAGTGGCAGCACCCCTCGCACAGGCTGTGCCGGTCGCGCAGTGCCCTGCTCCAGCACCGGCCCCACTGCCGGTCCCCCTTGCTCCTGAGCCTCGGCCTGTTAGGGCCCGTGCACGCCCTGAGCGTTTTCAGGACTTTGTGGCCACCTTCCATACTTGAAGTTTTAAGAGAGGAGGGGAAATGTTGTGTTCATTCAAGTTAATCTTAAATACTGTTCTTATACTTGAATGCCTATTGGTAATGTGTTCTACTGTCTTACTCAGGCTATTTACGTTGTGCCTTTTGATACCTTGAAGCCACCGTAGTTGGGCTGGGCCTTTTGAGGAAGTGAGGGAAATAAAAGAGAGTGCTGTTGTGAAGTTGAGCGAGGCTGTTGTGTCTGTTATTTGAACATAACAGAGCTACTGGTCATAAAAGCTGAGCGGGCAGAAAGAGAGGGTGACAAGAGTCAGAACCAGCACGACTTGGTGGTGTGAATGTGGAGCTCGCCGACAAAAATGGAGACTTTGCACACGTTATCATCGATATAAAGGCTTTGTGTATCTGGCGAGGAGGACACTGCATCTCAACAAATGAACTGTTGATGCTCGCAAACCCCACACTTTTATCCACCTAACCAAAATTAACTAGAAAAGACGCGTAAGATACTATATTGATTGTGACACGTGCTTCAATCACAGCTACTGTGTATGTACAGTCGAGCCCCGCCGTGTACAAACAAAACATGAAATGTGGGATAATACTTAACAGATCATTTCAATGTTAATTTGTATTAGTTCTTAGGATTGTTCTTGTTTCTCAGTCTGTACATATTGGTGTCCTATTGCATTATCAGGATTATTAACACATATACTATGAGTGAGAAGCAAGGTGCGATGTCACCAGAGAAGTCATTTATTGGTGTTAGCTCTTAATATAGCAATGTTGCTATAGCTTTGTTAATATGCAGGTCACGGGTGTAGAATTGTTTGTTTTTAGAGGGTTTTCGAAGAAAAATAAATGACTCCCCATTATTTCTTGTTGTCAGTTTTTCACTATTTAAACGCACAAAAAAGAGAGAAATGTGTTTCTTGTCTGACATAAGGGCTGTGAATGATGGGCAAAATTGCTCTTTCACAGATTCCACCGAAGGCCTGTGCCAGGAGTCCCAATTAGGCTTTTTCATAAACAGAAGATGAAAATGTAAAAACAACTTTTTTTTCATGTCTCAAAAATGTTCACAATATGAATTGTATTCTGCTTAACGCAGGAATAAAATGTGCATTAAAATGCGGTGACGACTTACAATAAAAGCAACTGGAATCCTAGATTTGCAGTAGCAAAGCCACTCCAGCTAGAGTCCACTTCGAGGGTTTTTCTTTGGTCTTCAGGTTGAAAGTCCAGACGTGCGTGGGCCCCCTTTGGCGAGTCTTGTAAACAGGACATCGGTACACGTTTCTGATATCCTGTTTGTCCACAGGCATGGCTCGGATGAAGATGACTGGCATGGTGGGGGTGAGCTCTTGCAGGCGTGCGTCCACAATCAAGCCAGTCTGACAGGAAAGGATGGGAAGGGATGACAAGCCAGTGAACAATTGAATGACACATGTCAAAGAACTGGCAGAAGTCATTAATTAGCGTGAAGTAAAAACTTGCTAATGTGCTAATTTTTCCCACCACTGAGTCTGCATTTAATTCTTGAATGATCCTGGATGACTTGAGCGATGAAGAACACTACACTGTGGCACCCTTGAAAAGTGTTTAGAAAGTCGGCTGCGTTGGAGACAAAGTCAAACTGCCCTGCCTCGAAAAACACCCTCACTGAACACACTGAAGCAGTCCCGCTAATTAATCCTCCTACATTTAGTGCCTGTGCCTGACAAACTCAAGTTTCTCCATGCATGCGTAGAGGCTTTCAGGGCTGAGTGTAAATCCTGATGACTTTGGGAAAGTCAGAGGACAAAAAGCCTTAATTGAATGTGGAAATGGTGTAAAACTTCAAAGAAGAGTCAAACATACGATTGTGAACTGAGATGCAGATTGAACTACAAATGCATAGTTGTAGGAGATTTATATACTTGCAATAAAATATATTTTTTAAATTCTACAGTATATTTAATTTGCTCTTATTCCTTCAATCAATCAATGTTTATTTATATAGCCCTAAATCACAAAAGTCTCAAAGGGCTGCACAAGCCACAACGACATCCTCGGCACAGAGCCCACACAAGGGACGTCGATGTGAATGACTATGAGAAACCTTGGAGGGGACCGCATATGTGGGTAACCCCCCCTCTAAGTACAGTCCCTAGTGGATCCACATAACAGTGAGAGTCAAGTCCATAGTGGGGCCAGCAGGAGACCATCTCGAGCGGAGACAGGTCAGTAGCGCAGAGACGTCCCCAACCGATGGACAGGCGAGCGGTCCACCCCGGGTCCCAACTCTGGACAGCCAGCATCTCATCCATGGTCACCGGAACCGGAATAACCCGACGAGGGGCAAAGGAGAAAAGAAAACAGCAGATCAACTGGTCTAAAAAAGGGGGGTCTATTTAAAGGCCTACTGAAACCCACTACTACCGACCACGCAGTCTGATAGTTTATATATCAATGATGAAATCTTAACATTGCAACACATGCCAATACGGCCGGGTTAACTTATAAAGTGCAATTTTAAATTTCCCGCCACACTTCCGCTTGAAAACGTCTCGGTATGATGACGTATGCGCGTGACGTAGCCAGTTTAACAGAGGTATGGCTTCCCCATTGAAGCCAATATGAAATAGATCTGTTTTCATCTCATTATTCCACAGTATTCTGGACATCTGTGTTGGTGAATCTGTTGCAATTTGTTCATTGCATTATGGAGAAAAGCTGAGCAAGCAAAGAAGAAAGTTGTCGGTGCGAAGCGGATATTTTGCGAGGGAAGTCAGCAACACAACACAGCCGGCTTTTGTTTACATTCCCGAAAGATGCAGTCAAGATCGAAGAACTCGGACAACAGAGACTCTAACCAGGAGGACTTTGATTTGGATACACAGACGCGATACCGTGAGTACGTAGCTGTGCTTCCAAACATTTGATCGCTTGCTATAACTAGCTCGAGCTAGGAGCTAGGAGCATAACAAACACCTAGGTGTTTGTTATGCGGGATTAATTTGTGGCATATTAAATATAAGCCTGGTTGTGTTGTGGCTAATAGAGTATATATATGTCTTGTGTTTATTTACTGTTATAGTCATTCCCAGCTGAATATCAGGTCCCACCCGCGCGCTTCCAAACATTTGATCGCTTGCCCGTACGTGCGTGTCACGTACGTAACTTTGGTTAAATATATAAGCTTTATGAACCTTGGGTTAGGTGAACGGTTCTTTGGGCTGAGTGAGTGTGTGTGTTGTGCAGGTGTTTGAATTGTATTGGCGGGTTATATATACGGGATCCCGTCCATATAACCCGCTCGAGCTATAACTAGCTCGAGCTAGTAGCTAGGAGCTAGCATAAAAAACACCTAGGTGTTTTTATGCGGGATTAATTTGTGGCATATTAAATATAAGCCTGGTTGTGTTGTGGCTAATAGAGTATATATATGTCTTGTGTTTATTTACTGTTGTAGTCACTCCCAGCTGAATATCAGGTCACCCCCGGCTCTCACAGCATCTTCCCTATCTGAATCGCTTCCACTCCCCACTAGTCCTTCACTTGCATTTTCCTCATCCACAAATCTTTCATCCTCGCTCAAATTAATAGGGAAATCGTCGCATTCTCGGTCCGAATCTCTCTCACGTCTGGCGGCCATCATTGTAAACAATAGGGAAGTTTGTGGATATGTTCAATTGACTACGTCACGCTACTTCCGGTAGGGGCAAGCCTTTTTTTTATCAGATACCAAAAGTTGCAATCTTTATCCTGATTGTTTTATACTAAATCCTTTCAGCAAAAATATGGCAATATCGCGAAATGATCAAGTATGACACATAGAATAGATCTGCTATCCCCGTTTAAATAAAAAAAATTCATTTCAGTAGGCCTTTAAAGGCTAGAGTATACAAATGAGTTTTAAGATGGGACTTAAATGCTTCTACTGAGGTAGCATCTCTAACTTTTACTGGGAGGGCATTCCATAGTACTGGAGCCCGAACAGAAAACGCTCTATAGCCCGCAGACTTTTTTTGGGCTCTGGGAATCACTAATAAGCTGGAGTTCTTTGAACGCAGATTTCTTGGCGGGACATATGGTACAATACAGTCAGCAAGATAGGCTGGAGCTAGACCGTGTAGTATTTTATACGTAAGTAGTAAAACCTTAAAGTCGCATCTTAAGTGCACAGGAAGCCAGTGCAGGTGAGCCAGTATAGGCGTAATATGATCAAACTTTCTTGTTCTTGTCAAAAGTCTAGCAGCCGCATTTTGTACCAACTATAATCTTTTAATGCTAGACATAGGGACACCCGAAAATAATACGTTACAGTAATCAAGACGAGACGTAACGAACGCATGAATAATGATCTCAGCGTCGCTAGTGGACAAAATGGAACGCATTTTAGCGATATTACGGAGATGAAAGAAGGCCGTTTTAGTAACACTCTTAATGTGTGACTCAAACGAGAGAGTTGGGTCAAAAATAATACCCAGATTCTTTACCAAGTCGGCTTGTGTAATTGTTTGGTTGTGAAATGTTAAAGTGGCATTATTAAATAGATGTCGGTGTTGAGCAGGACCGATAATCAGCATTTCCGTTTTCTTAGCGTTGAGTTGCAAAAAGTTAGCGGACATCCATTGTTTAATTTCACTAAGACACGCCTCCAGCTGACTACAATCCGGCGTGTTGGTCAGCTTTAGGGGCATGTAGAGTTGGGTGTCATCAGCATAACAGTGAAAGCTAACACCGCATTTGCGTATGATGTCACCTAGCGGCAGCATGTAAATACTAAAGAGTGCAGGGCCAAGAACCGAACCCTGGGGGACTCCGCACGTTACCTTGACATAGTCCGAGGTCACATTGTTATGGGAGACGCACTGCATTCTGTCAGTAAGACAAGAGTTAAACCATGACAAGGCTAAGTCTGACATACCAATACGTGTTTTGATACGCTCTAATAAAATATTATGATCGACGGTATCGAAAGCAGCGCTAAGATCAAGAAGCAGCAACATAGATGACGCATCAGAATCCATCGTTAGCAATAGATCATTTGTCATTTTTGCGAGGGCTGTCTACGTAGAGTGATCTGCCCTGAAACCGGATTGAAAAGGTTCACAGAGATTGTTAGACACTAAGTGTTCATTTAGCTGCTGTGCAACAATTTTTTCGAGGATTTTCGAGATAAACGGAAGGTGGGACACCGGCCGGTAGTTTACCATGAGGTCAGGATCGAGGTTAGGTCTTTTGAGTAGAGGATGAGTAACCGCTTTTTTGAATGCTAGGGGAACAGTGCCAGAGGAAAGTGATAAGTTTATAATATTTAGCACTGATGGACCTAATAATACAAAAAGCTCCTTGATAAGTTTCCCAGGAAATGGGTCAAGTAAACATGTTGTTTGTTTTGTCCCATTTACACATCTTAACAATTCCTCCAATGTTATTTCATCAAAGAGAGAGAAACTATTTTGGAGGGCGGTATCCGTCGTATATACAGTCGTATCTGTGTTAATAGAACCCAGTTGTAGCTGGGATGCATTGTCTTTAATCTCCTTTCTAATGACTTCAATTTTCTTATTAAAGAAATTCATAAAGTCATCTGCCGAGTGGGTGGAGCTACTGGGAGGAGTCCCTTGTTGGGTTAGCAATGCTACTGTACTGAACACAAATTTAGGATCATTTTTGTTGAGGTGGATGAGATTTGAGTAATATTTAGCTTTAGCTAAGGTAAGCATGCGTTTATAAGTTATTAAACTATCACTCCATGCTTGATGGAAAACCTCAAGTTTAGTCGCGCGCCATTTACGTTCCAGCTTTCTACATGATAATTTATGGGCTTTAGTTTCTTCTGTAAACCATGGGGTACGCCTTTTAGGGGGCCTTTTTAGCTTTAGTGGTGCTACACTATCAATGGTGTCGCACAGGGCGTCGTTAAAGTTGTTAGTGAGGTTATCAATAGAGCCGACATAATTTGGGAATGGTGCCATTACCGAAGGGAGTAGGCCAGCAAGAGTCGTCGTTGTGGCAGCATTAATGTTGCGGCTGCTATAGTAGTTATTATTATTATTAGTTTGTTGACAATGAGTTAGAACTTCGAATTTTATAAGGTAATGATCGGACATTACTTTAGTATACGAGAGTATCGTAACTTTGGAGGTGGTGACACCCCTGACAAGCACTAGATCTATCGTATTACCGTTGCGATGCGTGGGTTCATTTATTATTTGTGTAAGACCACAGCTATCAATTATAGTCTGGAGCGCCACGCACGGAGGGTCCGATGGGGTATTCATATGGATATTAAAGTCCCCATTATGATTATATTGTCGGCGTGCGTCTCTAGATCAGCAACAAACTCTGAGAATTCACTGATAAAGTCCGAATAGGGCCCAGGGGGGCGGTAGATAACAGCCAGGTGGAGAGGTAGCGGTGTGACAAACCTCATAGTGAGCACCTCAAACGAGTTATATTTATTATTTAGGTTAGGTGTAAGATTAAAGTTTTCATTGTATATTAGTGCGACACCCCCTCCCTTTTTAAGAGGACGGGCAACATGTGCATTCGTATAGTTAGGAGGAAATGCCTCACCCAGCGCAAAAAAAATCGTCTGGTTTGAGCCAGGTCTCGGCGAGACCAACGACGTCAAGTTTGTTATCTCTAATGACCTCATTAACTAATAGCTTTTTGGAAGATAATGATCTTATGTTTAAAAAGCCCATATTGTAGGTAGTGGGCTGTTTTGAGGATTGTTTGTTGAAATTATCCGAAGTAGCAATATTAATAATGTTGCGTTTATTATGCGTAGTGCACTTTAAATAGTTTCGACCATATCTAGGAATTGATACGACGGGAATTTTCAGATTGTTTGCTTGGTGCTGCGATAAACTGAACGCATCATAGTTAGCCACCTCAGTAGAATGCATGTCTACCTCTGACAGTCACAACAGAAAAAACATTATGTGAGTTGTGTTTTATTCTAAGAGAATTGCTATGTGTGCAGGGATTATCCAGCCTGGCGCCGGCTAGTTCTAGTTTAAATGACTTAAATGACACTCCACGCGTCTTTGAGGATTAGCCTTTCGCTTAGTTGTTAGCCCCGCTCGGCATCCCCGCTTCTGCTTCCGCTCACACCGCTTACGTCTCCTCCATTGACGGTCCCCGCTAGTACTTGACTCCGCTGCTACAAAGGCCGCTCGATGTAGCCCGCGAAGTATTCCCATGCTAGCGAGGAGGTCCACCGTACATGCATCTTTCAGTCTATAACGACCCGATCTATCCACATCCAGAATTGTCTGTCGGTCGTATGTGATCACAGAGTGTTCACGCTTTGAGCCAACCATGAAATTGACAGAATTGACGGGTATTTTTGCCAAATCGCTCTACACTCCCAAGAGCGTCTGCAAGCCGCTGCCATCAGGGCGCCGCCATCTTGCCCATTCCTTCAACTGTTAATTTCCAATAATTATTGGCTACAAGGCCTACAAGTTAAAAAAAAGCTGTCCTTAAACATTTTGTGTAGAAGCATGGTTTTAAGATATTTTAAAAACTAACAAGCCGATTTTGGCCAATAGCAGTCAGAATATGTGTGCTACTCACACATAGAATTTGGAATATACTGAAAAATCTATATATTTTTTTAAGGTTGGTCCATACTTTTTTCAGAAACCTGTCCCATCAAAATAATGAGCTTAGCGATAAGGACCAGAAAACACAATGGGGCCGTAGTTTTAGTCATTACTGAATTCCATCTCAAGTTTGGCAGTGATACTACAAAAATGGAGTATTTACACAGGTTTTTTTCGAAAGTTCGGATCATGCGTTCCAAAGGTGTTCCAGTTGAAGACCCTGAGTCACACTCAGTCAGCATCTTCTCCAACCCATGAAAGCAAAACTGTGTGACTTCTTGACACTGCAATCCTGCCCTTTAATAACGAAGAAAAGTTTTCAAAAGCGTACTAATTGAAATGTAGTGCATATTATCCATTGCTTAGTGACACAGGAGTTTCTTGGTTTTATGACAAAAGCCTACCCGTTAACCAGCATGTCTGTGTTTTCACAATTTCATTGGCCATTCAATGCATTAGTCATCATTCAGATTCAATGTAGTTTGCTCAAGCTAAGTATGTTAGAGAGGAATTTACTATTAAAAAATTTATTATTTTGCAGCTACTTCTATTATTCGGAGAGAATATAATTTATTAATGAATTCTTAAAAGGGGGCAGGATGGTGGAACAGGGGTTAGTGCACGCGCCTCACAATACGAAGACCCTGAGTAGTCCTGAGTTCAATCACAGGCTCGGGATCTTTCTGTGTGGAGTTTGCATGTTCTCCCCGTGGCTGCGTGGGTTCCCTCCGAGTACTCCGGCTTCCTCCCACCGCCAAAAACATGCACCTGGGGATAGGTTGATTGGCAACACTAAATTGGCCCTAGTGTGTGAATGTGAGTGTGAATGTTGTCTGTCTATCTGTGTTGGCCCTGTGATGAGGTGGCCACTTGTCCAGGGTGTACCCCGCCTTCCGCCCGAATGCAGCTGAGATAGGCTCCAGCACCCCCCGCTACCCCAAAAGGGACAAGCGGTAGAAAATGGATGGATGGATGGAATTCTTAAAAGGGCTGTTATTAAGTTTAAGTAATCAAAAAAATTGCCCGCCCAAACAAAAATAATTGGTGTTTACTGCGGTCACTCACCCTGTCCCGTCAACACGTTTGTGCAGAAAGAGCGTGCACACGTACAAAAGCAGTCCAAGAGAAGCAACAAAAAATGTGCAGTCATGTTGTTGTTATGTTAAATTATACATTCAATGATAGCTAACACTATCTAAATCGGTATTATTAGTTAACAACACCCAAAGCTAATGCACACACACGTGTTATGTACGTGGTTAAGTCATTATGTCCTAGAAGCCATAAGGGCAGGATCCATCCATCCATCCATCCATCCATTTTCTACCGCTTATCCCTATCGGGGTCGCGGGGGGTGCTGGAGTCTATCTCAGCTACAATATAATGCTTAAAATACATTGGAAAAAGTAGTGCCCTCCATGCATCTGTGTAAATGTTGTAAACAGCCCTTTTAAAAGGGAACTGCACTTTTTGGGGAATTTTGCCTATGGTTTACAATCATTATGAAAGACATGACGACAGATGTATTTTTTTGAATGCATTTTAACTCATGAATAAACATAAATGAAAGTAATCTCAGGGCATTAAATCGATTGCAACTAGACTGCTTAGTTTGTCTTAGAAGACGTTTCCCCTCTCATCTAAGTAGGCTTCATCAGCTCATGCTCATAGACTTAGACTGGTCAGATCTAGACTTAGACTTAGATTTGTCAGATCTAGTCAAGCGGCTGGTGCCAAACCCCCAAATATTTATACTCCAAAACCTGGAGGGTTTGCCTGGACAAGGAGGGTTTCGCCCTATTGCAGTGAGAAAAACAACTGTTTTAATGCAAACGAGCAATATTACTCTTAATGCCTACGACAGTTGTTGAAGTGGAATTCCCCCTTGTTAGCATTGAGGTCTTGTGTGGCAGAACGAACGCTGTGGATTGACCACTAACCGCCCAAAATAATCGGAATCACCCACGTTAGCATTCCATTCAGTAGAAAACAAATGGCACAAATGAGCATCTCTGACCAAAATGCTTCTAACTCCTGTTATTTGTTGGAGGCTAAATTGCAGAATCTTTTCGGAATGGTTAAAAGGACAGTGTTGTATGTGGAAGACTGTTGGCGTTGCAGACCTCCTCTGTTCACGAATGGTTTTTCAACTTTGACATAGATTGCTTCACTGGATAACATACACCAGATTGTTTTTGTGGGTGTGGGGTGTCTGGTCTTTAGGATGCACAAGTCTCTGTCTCAGGGTGTTGCCTGCTTTGAGGTGTACTAGGATGTTGTGTTGGTTCAAAATTCTTTGAGTTTCTCAGATTGACCTGATACTGTACATATGAAATGACAATATTTCGTGCGTCTGTCACCTTGTTCGTCCTCATCCACTGTTCTTGTTTGTACTAGAACTGGATGCACTTTTCATAAACAACCATCTGGGGTAACCACAGGTTTTGCTTGTTTGCATCTCAACAGTTGTTTTTCTCAATATGAAAGGTTGAAACCATCCTTGCCCAGGCACACCCTCCTGGTTTTGGAGTATAAATATTTGGTGTTTTGGCACTAGCTGCGAGACCAGATCTGACCAATCTAAGTCTATGAGCATGAACTGATGAAGCCTACTTGGATGAGAGGCAAAACGTCTTCTAAGACAAACCAAGCAGTCCAGTTGCGATCGATTGAATGCCCTGAGATTACAATGACTTGGATGTATGGGAACATCCATAGACGTGTAAATAAAAGTCAGCTTACAGCAGAGCAAATGGGAGGTCGTCTATTCCGCCCATAAAACCCAATAGGTAACCATCCAAAAAGCGCCAACAATACTCCATTTACATTTGGTGACTCGAATATTAACCAAGTATTAGAGATATTGTTATTATAAACGCTAACACAGATAAACTATTTATAGCGGCGCTGCGATCACGAGCTTGTATGCCAATGTTTACATGATCGACTGATCAGCTGTTTTCTCGTTTCCTTGCTCGTCAAACAATTTTCTAGATCATGAATCATGTCTATCACCTGGATACTAGAAGGATGAGGACGTATTCCGACAAGTTGGTATACTTTGACAGCCAATTTAGACGCGGGAATGGCGAGAAAGACAACAAAAAGACATTTGGTTACGTCCCCCTTTTCTTTGTGAGGAATATGAGTCATTCTTCATCTAAATAGGAATATATGAACATCCAAGCAGTCGGCATTCTAATGACAGCAGTCAGTGTACAGTAAGTGATGTTTTATTATGTTTGTTGTCGCACATGAAGTCTGCAGTGAGTAATTATCAGTGATGAGGAAAAAAGCAAACGTGATGCCTTTTTGAAATTAATGTGCCGAACATGCTTAAAATGATCAAAATACGTAAATATGAAATGTTATTGTAAATGTGCCTATTACTACATTACATATATACTTACATCATGTATATAAAAGCTCAATGGAGGTGTTTGGATGTTTTTTTAAGGGCTTTGTAGGCAGATTTATTTACTAGTAAGAATGCATTAATAAAAAAATATGTCCTTTGTCATGTCTCTCATAACGATAGGCAAAATTCCCAAAAAATTGCAGTTCCCCTTTAAGTCTGACAAATCTGTTGAGCTTTACCAACCAATGCTAAGAATTTGCGCTCCTACCACAAACTTGTTTGTTGCAAAACCATATAAATTCTCACTGAAATCTAATCATATCCACATACAGTGTGTAAAACCCCTTTGATTAAGAGGAGAACTTCATAAATATAAATGAGCAGGTTTATCATACATCTTTGGTTTTTATTGCTGTCCATCTATCTGAGTTCTTAAGGAGCGTCGCTTACTCTCTTATTCACGCTATTCCCGGCTGGACACTGGCCCAGGACTGGCCTTTGGGGCTGGCAGCAGGGCAGGAGGAGTGGTGGGAGCAGTGAGCAGAAACTACTCAGCCCATCGAACTGCAAGTCTATTTGCTTGTCTCCAACTTTAATGAAGAAAAAAAGGAACCACTCAACTCTGGGTAGAGAGAGATCGGAGTGTTCAAATGCACACTCTGCTCATTCCCCAATTAACAAGTCCACGGGGATGCAGCTAGAAAACTGGGCAACATATTCTGTGTAGAGGCAGCATGCTTGGAGATGGAGAAAGCCAAAAGAAGCAGAGTAATGGGATTCAGCTTAATGCAAATGGAATGCAGACTCCCTTAAACCCTTACCGTTCCTATGGCACACTCACTATTACTATTTTTATTACGAAGCCAGGGTTGTACGCCGCCCCTTGTTTTCATGCCAAGGCGTGTTTATAAAATAATTGGAAATCTTAGTTTGTTGAGATTGGACTGATATACACCATTCCCAAATACAATCATAACTGCAGGTTTGGTAAACAATGTTAGACCAGTCACAAACATAAACATGACTGCACCACCTTGGAAGCCTCAAACTTTACAGTAGTATTAAAGTCAAAGTTCCAATGATTGTCACACACACACTAGGTGTGGTGAAATGTGTCCTCTGCATTTGACCCATCCTCTTGTTCATCCCCTGGGAGATGAGGGGAGCAGTGGGCAGCAGTGGTGCCGTGCCCGGGAATCATTTTGGTGATTTAACCCCCAATTCCAACCCTTGATGCTGAGTGCCAAGCAGGGAGGTAATGGGTCCCATTTTTATAGTCTTTGGAACTCACAACCAACCGATCTCAGGGCGGACACTCTAACCACTAGGCCACTGAGTAGGTCACTAGGCCACTGAGTATTCCACAGCAGAAAGGCCTTGTTCCCTTGGCAATTGTGAAGTAAATGTAAATAACCAAGCCTTACATGCATAAAGATCCACCTGAATGCGGCTGCACATGTTCAACATTTTGGGTATATGTGCATCTTGCATTTGGCAAAAAGATCCTTAGATGTGTTTTAAATCCAGATTGGTGCTTCCTCATGTAACTGTATTGTTACAATTTTGTAACTTTGTGTGAAACTTTGCTGCCTCTTTGCCAGGACTTTCTTGAAAAAAATTTGGTTTTTAATACCAACAGGATTTATCCTGGTTATATTTAAACAAATCTACATTTTATAATCATAAATTCAGTTATCCTGAATGCATTACTCCCACCGTGCTATTGAAGCGACTCTGAACTTTGGACTTTTGGCTGACACTTCACTCAAACTAAATGAAAACGGTTTACCATGTCTTCTGTGACACAATAGTCAACCAATGTCTGTGCATAAAACGCATACCTTCATATCTTCTAACATACGTAGCTCAGGTCAACTACATCCTCATGATGAGGGACTCATTGAATTGCTAATGAAATTGTGAAAACACAGATGCTGGTTGATCAGTGGGATTTTGTCATAAAAGCTAGGAACCCCTGCATAATGGAGCAATGGGAAACGTAGACGGTGTCAACAGTGCGCTTTTGAAGTATGTTTCAAATGACAAAACCATCTTCAAAGAGAAGATGCAGTATCAGGATGTCCTGAAACTTTGTTTGCATGTATAGTAGCAAGTCAAGACTGACCTTGTGTGACCAAGGATGGAATGTCTGATCATAACATTTCTGTAAAATACTCAATTTCTGTGATAAAATCAGTAGATTTACATCCACAGAATTAATCGGGTTTCTTAATTCAATACGTTTCGTCTTTTTTCCCACTTGTATGTATTACTAATCCAACCATTGGCCAAATGATGTGTGTCTCCTGTACTCTTGGGCGTGTTGTGATTTCCCTTCCTGGTTCGATAGCCCACCCTATCTTGCCTTTGATTGGCCTGTTCATAATGTTTTGCCCTAATCTTAACCAATCATGACTCATCATAGTAAACCAACCAACCAATCATGGATTTTCTTATACGTAAACCAACCAATCATCATTGATGTTTCCCATATATTTTGCCCCCTGCCCGTGGAGTTGCTTCGCTACGTAGCTTTGATTTTTAAGTTAATAATTTTTTATGGAAAACCATAGTTTTTACCACTGGATTATCAAAAACCATACTCATTACAGGAAAACCGTAGTTGTTGGCAGGTATGGCAAAGAGATGGATCAAGATTTTAACACAAATTGTAGGTCGGAAAAAAACGAAGAAAAACAGAATTTAAAAAAATATTTTTACAGAGATAAAAAAAGACAGATTTCCGACTATAGACGTAAAAATCACACACCTGCTAGCTACACATATTGCTTCCTGTTGGTTAAGTAGCTTCTTATGACCAACCCTCTGATGCCATACCGGTGAACATATTGTGATTCATTGTGTCAAATGCTTTAGTTAAATCCATAAATACTGCTGCTGCACACTGTTTACCATCTATTGCATTGGTAATTTCCTCTGTTGTTTCGATTAAAGCCATCGATGTTGAAATATTAGCTTTGTATCTATATTGGTTCTCTGCGAGTATTCTATATCTTTTTATGAAATTGTCCAAACTGTTATTGAACAATTTTTCAATTATTTGATAAACATTCCATTCTTACATTACTAAAAAAAGTATTATTAACAATGTTTCTTGTGGATGTTAACACTCGAATTCCTCCCCGGGAATACAAAATGGTTTTGATTCTGATGAGATCTACCACTGTTTGTATTGTATTGTATTAACGAAACATGCACACATATCATTGTTACTCTATTTTATTTCCATTGTGAGAACAACAAAGCTTTGGTGTTAAAATACAGCTTGATTTGATAAGTTTCTCCACACTTGGACATGCTCGGCCGTGATGTCAAGTCTTAAGTGCATTCTTCAAGAATATTCTGACACTTGTCTAAAAAATTTTTTAATTACATAGTTTATAAATGTTGACTTATTTCACCTTTTGTATCTTTAATTTATAAACTTCTTGGTAAAAAAGTATTTCTCTGGTTGGCTTTGTCTTCTTTGCTTGTAAATGTAAAGGGGACCAATGACGATTTTCCTCTTTTGTGACCTATAAATGTTGTTACATTGTTGGATACCCAGGGTAAACAATGCAAAATCCTAAGGTCAGGTATTTGGGCTAGGATTGCAACATTACATATTTTATCTGTACGATTATACTCTAAGTATTAATCACGGTTTTACAATTATCACAATTATTATGCGTTTAGTATTTCCCATTTCATTACAGTATTATCTTGTATTTTAGCTTGTTTCATGGTTCTTAAAATGCATTTTTGCAACAAGTGTTTTGTAAAGCACCAACTCCGTGAGTCTAAATAAAAGAAAGCAAATGTGAGCAAAGCCTAAAAGAGTTAAGGGGGAACTTCTTTTTTATGCGTTTTAAATATTAAATACATGCGATCAGAAGTCTGCTTACAATGGAGCCTATGGAAGTCGCTCTATTCTGCCAACAAAGCCCTTCAAAACATCCATTAAGGTTTTATATACATGATGTTAGTATATATGTAATAATTTTAATATTTACGTATTTTGATAATTATAGCCACAGACATGCACCTGGGGATAGGTTGATTGGCAACACTAAATTGGCCCTAGTGTGTGAATGTGAGTGTGAAAGTTGTCTGTCTATCTGTGTTGGCCCTGCAATAAGGTGGCGACTTGTCCAGGGTGTACCCCGCCTTCCGCCCGAATGCAGCTGAGATAGGCTCCAGCACCCCCCGCGACCCCAAAAGGGACAAGCGGTAGAAAATGGATGGATGGATGTATTTTGATAATTTTAGGCATACGCGGTGCATTAATATTCAAAACACATCACAACATTTGCTTTTTTTTAACAACATTACTGATTATTACTCACTGCAGACTTCATTAGAGCCAACAAACATAATAAAACATTACTTACTGTAAAATGTCTGCTATCAGAATGCTGACTGATAGGATGTTCATATATTCTCGTTTGGATGAAGAATGACTCATAACCCTCACGAAGAAAGAAAAAAGGTGAAACCAAGCATCTTTTTGTGTCATTCTTGCCATTAACGGGTCTAAATGTACCAATTGTCGGATTACATCCACATCCTTCTATTATCCAGGTGAGAATAATTATTTAGGACCTACATAAAAGGCCTACCGAAATGAAATGTTCTTATTGAAATGGGGATAGCAGGTCCATTCTATGTGTCATGCTTGATCATTTCGCGATATTGCCATATTTTTGCTGAAAGGATTTAGTAGAGAACATTGATGATAAAGTTCGCAACTTTTGGTCGCTGATAAAAAAGCCTTGCCTGTATCGGAAGTAGCGTGACGTCACAGGTTGAAGAGCTCCTCACATCTGCACATTGTTTACACCAGCAGCGAGAGCGATTCGGACAGAGAAAGCGACGATTACCCCATTAAGTTGAGCAAGGATGAAAGATTTGTGGATGAGGAAAGTGAGAGTGAAGGATTAGAGTGCAGTGCAGGATGCCAGGGTGTATCTTGTTTCGCTCTGACCGTAACTCAGGTACAAGGGCTCATTGGATTCCACACTTTGTCCTTTTTCTATTGTGGATCACGGATTTGTATTTTAAACCACCTCGGATACTATATCTTCTTGAAAATGAGAGTCGAGAACGCGAAATGGACATTCACAGTGACTTTTATCTCCACGACAATACATCGGTGAAGCACTTTAGCTTCGGAGCTAACGTGATAGCATCGTGCTTAACAGCGGATAGAAAGAGAAGAGACATGCCCCTGACTGGAAGGATAGACAGAAGATCAACAATACTACTATTACTTCTACTATCAGGAGACACCGAACCAAAACCTGGACCTGTAACCACACGATTAATGCTGTCCAGCCTGGCGAAGCCTAGCAATGCTGTTGCTAACGACGCCATTGAAGCTAACTTAGCTACGGGACCTCGACAGAGCTATGCTAAAAACATTAGCTCTCCACCTACGCCAGCCCTCATCTGCTCATCACAACCCGTGCTCACCTGCGTTCCAGCGATCGACGGCGCAACGAAGGACTTCACCCGATCATCGGTGCGGTCGGCGGCTAGCGTCGGATAGCGCGTCTGCTATCCAACTCAAAGTCCTTCTGGTTGTGTTGCTGTAGCCAGCCGCTAATACACCGATCCCACCTACAGCTTTCTTCTTTGCTGTCTCCATTGTTCATTAAACAAATTGCAAAAGATTCACCAACAGAGATGTCCAGAATACTGTGAAATTTTTCGATGAAAACAGACGCTGTTTGTATTGGGACACAATGGTGTCCCAATACTTCCGTTCAATCATTGACGTCACGCGCAAACGTCATCATACCGAGACGTTTTCAGCCGGATATCCCGGGAAATTTAAAATTGCACTTTATAAGTTAACCCGGCCGTATTGGCATGTGTTGCAATGTTAAGATTTCATCATTGATATATAAACTATCAGACTGCGTGGTCGGTAGTAGTGGGTTTCAGTAGGCCTTTAAAGTTTGATGAGCAGGGAAGCAAGGAAAAAGGTTACCACTCGATGATGTAAACATTGGCACACATGCTTGTGATCATGGCGCTGCTATAAATAGTTTGTCTGTGTTAGTGCTTATAATAACAATCACTAATACTTGGTTAATATTCAAGTCACAATGTAGGCCCCTTGCATACTCAGATAGTTTGCACTATGTTTGCTGCACAGTATCCATGTTGGTTTGGCGGTTCACCAATTGGGTTTCTTCTGTTCAAAAATCACATGACTGAATACAATCTATAGTGATCTCATTCAAATTGCAATAATATTATTAGCAGTTGCACAGGGCGCACATAAGGAGTGGTTGGCGAAAACTACAACACAGTTAACTATTGTGACTTTAAATATAATTAACTGTGAACAAAGAATGAAGTCGACAGTACAATTGTAGACTTAATGCTGGTACTTCTAAAATTGTGAAGCATTAACTTTTGCAGGTGTTTTTAAATAGGATTACTTGTTGATTGATTGATTGATTGATTGATTGATTGAGGCTTTTATTAGTAGATTGCACAGTGAAGTACATATTCCGTACAATTGACCACTAAATGGTAACACCCGAATAAGTTTTTCAACTTGTTTAAGTCGGGGTCCACTTAAATTGATTCATGATACAGATACCGTAATTTCCGGACTATAAGCCGCACCTGACTATAAGCCGCACCAGCTAAATTTAGGGGAAAATACAGATTGCTCCATATATAAGCCGCACCCGACTATAAGCCGCAGGGTTTTGATGTGTAATTAGCGTAGTATATAGGGGTTCCTGCTACCACGGAGGGGATTGTCGGGACAGAGATGACTGTTTGGGAACGCAAAGCCTCCCATTTATTAACAATAAATCTTTCAATCATTCAATCAAACTTTCACATCTTTGACATGGCGAACAGCATTCGTGCAGAGTACAAATAATACAACGGTGCAAAGTAATACAAAGTGCTCGCCTGTACGTTATCAAAATAACCAGCCTACCGGTATATGAAAATTTAGTCTTTAATCATTGTGTCATTTTCTTCCTCCTGCGTACTAAAACCACCGAAATCCTCTTCGTCTGTGTCGAAGAAGAACAGGCCGTAAATAAGCCGCACCCTTGTATAAGCCGCAGGGACCAGAACGAGGGAAAAAGTAGCGGCTTATAGTCCGGAAATTACGGTATATACTATCAGATATATACTATCATCATAATACGGTCATCACACAAGATAATCATCAGAGTATATACATTGAATTATTTACATTATTTACAATCCGGGGTGTGGGATGCGGAGGGGGGAGGGGGAGCTTAGGTTTGGTTGATATCAACACTTCAGTCGTCAACAATTGCATCATCAGAGAAATGGACATTGAAACTGTGTAGGACTGACTTGGTAGGGTATGTACAGCAAGTAGTTGACATAGCGAGAGAGATCAGAAAGCATGAGAAAAAGTATCTACATTTGATTATTTACATTTGATTATTAACAATCCGGGGAGGGTGTTAGTTTAGGGTTGACGTTGCCTGGAGGTGTTCTTTTAGTGCAGTTTTGAAGGACGATAAAGATGCCCTTTCTTTTACACCTGTTGGGAGTGCATTCCATTTTGATGTGGCATAGAAAGAGAATGAGTTAAGACCTTTGTTAGATCGGAATCTGGGTTTAACGTGGTTAGTGGAGCTCCCCCTGGTGTTGTGGTTATGGCGGTCATTTACGTTAAGGAAGTAGTTTGACAGGTACTTCGGTATCAGGGAGGTGTAGCGGATTTTATAGACTAGGCTCAGTGCAAGTTGTTTTACTCTGTCCTCCACCCTGAGCCAGCCCACTTTGGAGAAGTGGGTTGGAGTGAGGTGTGATCTGGGGTGGAGGTCTAGAAGTAATCTGACTAGCTTGTTCTGGGATGTTTAGAGTCTAGATTTGAGGGTTTTGGAGGTGCTAGGGTACCAGGAGGTGCATGCGTAATCGAAAAAGGGTTGAACGAGAGTTCCCGCCAGAATCCTCATGGTGCTTTTGTTGACCAGAGAGGAGATTCTATAGAGAAATCTTGTTTGTTGGTTGACCTTTTTGATTACCTTGGTTGCCATTTTATCACAGGAAAGATTAGCCTCTTGAAAGAAACCTAGGTAGGTGACCTCATCTTTCCTGATGATAACAATGTCACCCACTTTTATAGTGAAGTCATTGACTTTCTTAAGGTTGATGTGGGACCCAAACAGGATGGATTCCGTTTTACCCAAGTGTATGGATAGCTTGTTGTCAGCGAGCCAGGTGCAAATTCTACAGAGTTCAGCACTGAGGATTTTCTCCACCTGTGACTTGTCCTTGTCGGATACCAGCAGGGCCGAGTCATCCGCAAACAAGAACAATTCACAGTCGCATGCTGATGACATGTCGTTTATGTACTGTATATTAGGAACAGTAAAGGCCCTAATATACTGCCTTGGGGGACTCCACAGCTTACTGAGAGGGGGGAAACACGATGCCATTCACCTCTACCACCTGTTCCCTCCCCTCCAAGTAAGATTGCATCCAGCTCAATGAGTTTTTATGAAATCCGATTGCTCTGAGCTTATCCAACAGTATAGCGTGGTTAACGGTGTCAAAGGCCTTCTGAAGGTCCAGCATGACCATGTCGCAATATTTGCCCGCGTCCACCTCATGTTTGATGTGGTCGGTCAGATAGAGAAGGTATGTGTCAGTGGAGTGGTTAGTTCTGAAGCCGGATTGGAATTTGTACATGAGTTTATTAGTGACGAGGTAACTATCGACCTGTTCATAAACTATTTTCTCCATTACTTTCGAAATGGAACTGAGAATAGAAACAGGTCGGTAGTTGCCAGGTTCTAATTTGCTTCCTTTTTTAAAGAGGGGAGTTACTCTTGCTATCTTGGCCTTGAGTAATTGATAGGTTTATTATGTGCGTGATGATTGGGGCAATGGTGGTGGCAGAGTCCCTGAGGACTCTGGAGGGGATATTGGGTGGAGCGCGCTCAATTTTTTAAGCACCTCGTCAGTTGAGACCATCTCTAATTTGAAATTGTTGTTGGATACTCCTAGCTTTCTGTAGAAGGCTTTAATGTGTTCTACACCAAAGCGACCAGAGTGGTGGGACAGCTTGTTGACTAGAGTTGTGGCTATGCTGGTGAAAAAGGTGTTAAGTCTGCTTACTACCTCTATTTTGTCTGTAATGAGGGAGTCACCCTCTTTGATGTTGATGTTGGTGAGTCTGGTTTTTAGTTTCTGGCTGCAACCAGGAAGCTGGTTGTTGAGGATTTTCCAGAGCTCACGTGGCTTATTTGTGTTTTCCTCTATTTTGTCGTTAATGTAATTTTTTTTTTTACTGTAGTGTGTGCGAGTCTCTACCCATGCGCCTTATGATGGATGACGGCGAGACTCGTGCAGTCGCCAATAAAGTGCGCTCTGATGAGTGAATCGTGAGGTTCAGCACATGCATTTTGTGATGAGTGAATCAAGTGAATGGATTTACTTTGATGAGTGACTAATAGGTACCTGAGTCAGTGAAAATAATCATGATTACCATTACTATAGCATAACAGCGTCTCTCTCTATGGGTACGTATAAGTGTGTGCACCACTGTTGTAACTTTGTTTTCGTTTTGTGCAAGTTGTAACGAAAAAATGTACCAGCAAAATTTCTGTTTATAACGAGTGAGGAGAACTTAAACACACGTTGTAGTGGAGGCTTTGCGAATACATAACTGGAGTTTTTAATCACGGTTATTAGTAAAACCAGTCAATTGTTGCATCCCTAATTTGGCAGTCCTATCTTAATACTGGGCAATTTGTGATGTCCAAGATTGACGACTGTACCAAGGTGGGTATTTCGAGTAGATGCTCTTTCCCAGGCTCTTCCTTTCTCCACCTGGAGCTTCTGGTGTTATTCCTTTTAATTTTCTAAACTCTTGATGAAAAAGACAGTGCCATTGCGACGATATTTTTTGAGGAAAAACAAAAAAAGATAGTTACTTTCTGTGTACGCCTGCGAGTTGCCATGCCCTCTTATTGTGCTTGACTGAAAGCAACTACAATACCGTCATGCACCACGACGATAAAGAGGTCTCACTCTGTCATGAGACTGATGTTTGTGGCTTTAAATAGTGGGCATATGATGAGTTATATCTAACAAGTAAGGTAAAATGTTCTATCTTAATTGTATTAATCAGTCGATTACATGCAAGAGGGAACTGGTTTTCTATTGCATAGTCTAGTTATGTTAATCCAAGCTTTTAAAATACTTAAACATGATCCATTTAAGTTGTTTACATGCGTTAAAAAAATACTTTCAAGTTAATTCATGTAATAATAAAAAAAATAGTGCGCATGTAAAAGTACTGATTGTCAAATTTGAAATTGAAGTAGGTAAGGAATCAAGCTATGGCCTCATTGTGTTTTCCAATTCATTCCTTCAATCTATGTATTTTGAAGGTCACATCCTTTTTTTCAGTGCAAACTCCCATTCGTCAATGTTTGCACAACAATGTGTACCTCAAGATCTT
The DNA here is from genome assembly GCF_033978785.1 of Entelurus aequoreus. Taxonomy (NCBI): domain Eukaryota; kingdom Metazoa; phylum Chordata; class Actinopteri; order Syngnathiformes; family Syngnathidae; genus Entelurus; species Entelurus aequoreus. Next base: position 39,512,246 of record NC_084738.1, on the reverse strand, counting down.
TAAGTTAAACAGTTCGGGGCTGAGTTTGTGGACCATCATTTGTGTATTTGTAGAAGTTAGAATTTGATCCAAATGTCTTTATATTGAAAAAAATATTATTTTCATTATTGACTCTATTGAACACATTTCAGATGCAACAATTCTTGCCTGGCCTCTATCTCGTTTGGATGGAAGAAATCCCTATAGAGACGTACTCCAAAAAAAACAAATGGAGGAAGCCTTTAGAACAAAAAAGGGAAGATCTACTCCATAGTTTCATACGAAAATCAAATAACAAACTTTAAACTTACCTGTGTGTCCCAGCGAGCACCCTCCATGTAAAGCCCATGAACATAAGCCCCTTCGCGAGGTGGTGACGTTAGGTCTTCACGATATTTCTTGGTGACATCACACTGTAGACTCATGCTATCCAAAGGCCACTCATTTCTGACATACAAATACAACTTACAATTACTGCATCACGAGATGACAGGATTTTAAGCTGCTCATCAGTACAATACCTGCGAGCCATGGCCTGCATGATTGCAGTGAGGAAAGATTGGGGGTTGAAGAAGCCAGCCAGCCAAACCGCGGAGGGCAAGACAAAGTCAGTTGACCAAACATCCAGCTCTTTGATTCTGGCCAGCAGGTCAGTGAACCACAAAACCAGTCCAGACATGGAAGGGTAAGCACGCTTGGTCCAAGTATCTGGCACCATCACCAGAAATATAGCATTCTGAAGGTTTTCCATATCATTGGTCATGGTTAGTTCTCCCTGAGGAAAACAGAATAAATTGCATTTCAAAGGATTTTCAAATGCATTTTGATTATTTTATGCTTCAATGTAGATCTGCATGCTTAATATATACATAAACAGTGGAGTCACAAAAATAAATATTTCTGGTCTTGTGAGCCAAAATTAACCAGACTGTTTTTTTCAGCCAAGCTTAAAGTTACATGTTGTGGTGTAAACTGGGAATATACCGAATGTACTGTATTTTATCCCGTGCTGTTTTTATAGGTTGACGAGCAGTCAATTTTTAAGAAAGGTTTATTGTAATAGAGAGACATTATAGAAAAATAATCAACCGGCCACTGTACCTTACAAACACATTGTCGTTTGTGTAAAACCTTGTGATAAGAAAGTCTAATTCAATATTGTGAGGAATTGAAAAAACAATCATCTATCATTACATTTTTGTGAAGTTCAAAAAATAAAAGACAAATGTATATATTTTTTTTCGTATTTGTGCTATGGACACATATTCTTGGATGGTTCGAGAATCGTTCACCTTTAGGATTGGTGTGAAGTAAAATAATATGAGTTCAGGAAAAAAAAAAATATATATACTATTGTTTTCTAATAATTTAACATGTAACATTTTTATAACAATACATTTTACAAGAATGTCCTGATATTGCTAGATTCCTTGGTGAACTGGTCAAAAAATGCTCCAAAAAAGATTTGGAGCAATGAATTGATTAACGTGGACAAGTTGAAAAACTTATTCGGGTGTTACCATTTAGTGGTCAATTGAACGGAATATGTACTGTACTGTGCAATCTACCAATAAAAGTTTCAATCAATCAATCAAAAGCCAAACCTCTCTCCCTTTGAGGTGGCTTTATTAAAACTTTACCAACATCTGGGTCATGTTAGGAAATCAGCGCTTTTTTTGATCAAGGGATAAAATAGTTTGGAATAAATCTAGATTGGTTGGAGAAGACATTGCTCAGCTACAGTACTTGATGTGTTAGGGAAAAATAATCTGTACATAAACAATAATGCCACAAGGGATAAGAAAATATGGAGGAAGATAGTAAACAGATGGATGCGCTGGCACAGAGGAATAATCAGCGTGTCCTTTCCCCCTTTGCTACTGGAGAGCATGTATTGCTGATAGTAAAGATATATACATGTGACAGCCACGACATGGTTCATGAGGATGATACGGATCTAGAGATGTATCTATGTCAGAGTAGAACCCTGGACCTTTCTTTAGAATAATCCTGATCTGCCAATTCAGACACAGCAGTAATACGATGGACCGGTACTCCATAGCTAATATTCCACCAGTACACTTTTATTTCAATGTAAAGACAAAATATGAATCCATTGAATAATGTGATGGCACCATGGCTTTTAAATCGCTGTATTTAGACTCTTAGCTTTGAACGCCTGATAACAGCTTCCGAAGCCTGATAACAGCTTTTGAAGTCTCCCTTAATCGCCCCTTAAACATCAGGTCTTGAACAATGTCTATTTGCTGTTCAAATGCTGTATTTCCGCAGATTTAGGGAAAGAAAGCTGCTGATGACACTCTGTGAGGCTCGAAACCCACTTACCTCTGAGAACATCTAGTTTGTCGCAATAGAGAGGTAATGTTAAAATAAACTTTGATTGATGTTAATCAATTGTTAGTTTTGGTCTTGGTCTCATGAAGTCAACATTTCAATAGCATAATGATAAAGAACACAAATAAATAATATTTCTTATTGAACCAGAAAATGTATTGGTCGATTCATTAAATACACTTTATTAAATTTTGCGGTTCAGTGAATACTGTATATACTCGCCATTTGCAGAGGTTACGTTCTCTGGTCATCTGCAAAAAGTGAAAATCTGTGAGTAATTGAAACGCCGTCAGAGAAAAGGTTTCTCCAAGTCACGTCTACATGATCCACACTGCTTGCTTGCCTGTTGTAGTTCCAGTAATGATTTACGATCCTATAATTTGTGTTCACCTCACTGCAAGTTTTTATTCCGAATTGTAACAAGTTGGCTGTCAAAGCCACATTAAAGCCAGTGCCACAGCCAGCAACACACAAGTGCCACCTTCTTATATAATGTCACGTCTCTGTCAACAATTTATTATCACATATATTTCTGGACTATTAACTTGAGGTAAATGAAATGCGAAAAAAAAAATTGGGGACAAAAAAATAGAAAATTATGCATATTTGTGGGCTTATAAATTCAAAACTGCAAATACATGGGGATCTACTCTAGTACACCCTGAAGTTTCACCCAAAAGCCAATTATCTCAAGTGTTCATGAATAGTGTAAATAAAATGGCCTTGTTTCACTAATTGCCAACTCTGCACTTATTTCTTACAATCATGAATTATTATTGACTGTCTGAATTCAAATCGTTCCTACCTTTAGACCTAAGCTGAGCTCATTGAGGGAACGTCTAATTTCTTGGGTGAGGATATTCATGCGTTCACATTCTTGGAGCATCACCACCTGATATGGAGTCCTCTCCTCAGCTTTACCCAGCAACTCTGCCATGTTGAACTCCTCAGGGAGTTTCTCCATAATCTCTTCCAGCTCTGAACGCACCTTGAGAATAAATACATATATGATGATGGATCAGTTGGATTATAAACACAAACGTTTTAATTCCATAAAGTAACGCCTTGGTTTAAGATGCTGACAAGATAACGCTCACAAAAGGATGATGTCAAATCAATTCAGCACTAACATTGCCTGACAGTGTTTTGTTTTGAATAAAAAGAGCCATAAATATTCATTAAATTGTTTTTGCAATGCCAGCACCTTGCATTCAATAACACTCTAATCCCTTGAGAAAAATCACATCATATTTTTATGGGCAGGTGATGAAAGCTAATGTTTGTGTCAACATTTTCGCAATGCAAACAGCATCCGTAATCAATCTGTGGATTACGTGGCTAACAAAGAATGTGAGGTCATTACGTCGATGGACTTTTCACTTCAGATATCTGAACTGAGGTTGGCAGCTATGTAGCAAATGCAAAGGGGCCTCCATTGCTAAAAGCTGGTAGACAAGATTCAAAGGTCACACATAATAAGATGTTTAATTTGACAGGAGTGATTGGAGAACATCTACAGAACCAACATACCAACTCAATTTGGCATACTTTAACACTAGAAGTCCCAGCATTTTTCTGTCTACCTAGAAGACCCAGAGAGGGGTCATTTGGCCCGACGCTTTTCCCGAATACACTAATCACTCATTTTGTTATGGTAATGAGGCTGTTAGGGGCAGTTTGTCTAGGTAGACAGAAAAATTATACATGTGGGAAATGCCGAAAGGAGCAATGGCGGTGCCAGGATTGTGAGTGACTGCTCAAATGTATGTCAGTCACGTTTACATGGACATGGTTTTTCATTCTTTGTAAATATGCTTTTTTCTTTGTAAATTTTTTTTTTTAAACTATTTTTGGCACACAAAAATAACAATTGCTTCTGCAACAACCCTCCACACCAAAACTGGGAAAACAGTTGCTTTTTCATTCTTTGTAAATATGTTTTGTTTTGTATTTTTTTTAACAATAAATGTCAGAGTGTTGATCCCTTCATTCTGTTGATCCTTGCAAAAACACACACAACCTACCTCAGAACTAAAGCTTGAGCTGTAAGGTCCCCTCCCCCACACAGGCTCAAGTGGCCCCCTGCCGTGTGCCACTAACAGCCACATTTTCATAACAAAAGGAGTGTCCACAGGGGGGACTAGGGGTCAAATGACCCTCTTGTGTGTTTTCTAGGTAAAAATGTCAATTGACCCTTCTCTGGGACTTCGCGTGTTAAATCAGACTTGAAAGAGTGTCAATATTAGAAAGGCGGTGGACTTCAGTTTCCATGGAAACTGACTAGCATGACTGATCTTAGCGTAAAACCTCAAGATGCTGCTCAATTTTTGTTAAATACACTATTGAAGTTCATCAACTTTTAGATAATAACAGTTAAATCATATTAAATGTTTTATTGGTTCATATCCCAAATTTCATGAAATGTTGAAAAGGCATTTCTTGAAAATATCTATTTTTATCCACACAGGTGTCTCTAGACGTTAGAGACACCTCTACAGTAGCAATAAATACATGGTAGCAGAGCTTTGACTTCCAAACGTATCTGTTTACACATGTTTTCATGACAAATTATCAGTGCAACAGCAACAGTGGCGGCTGTTGGACTTTCAATTAGGGTAAGCTAATTTTCAGTCAACATCAATCTGTTATTTACATGTAAATTCTACCCTCTGTTTGTTCGCTAGCTAGGGCTGCTGTGTGAGGCTAGTGTGACCGTCCCTGAGTGGTATAGAACGGTGAAGGGGCTCGCAGCAATAGCTGCTGATCGTTGGGGCCTGTAACAGTAGCGCGTCAGAAGTCAGTTCATTTACCAGTAAAGTCTCCAATAACACTAGAAAACGATTCGCTCAGAGGTTTGGAGAAGTATCCAGATCAACTCAGAACAACAGAATAACATTTTTAAAATTGCCTCGTTTTTTAGATATTTTTTAAAGTTTACAGATTCACTCATTTAGTTGTCAATCAAATATTCAGCCTCGGGTAATCTAATCATAATGCAAAAGGCAATTTTTCACACCCCAAAAAGGTCCACTTTTTCCTATCCTAACACAAATTCCACTTGAGCTTAAAGTGGAATTGCACTTTTTTGGAATTTTGCCTACCATTATGAAAGACTCTTACACACATCTTTTTTTTGTAATATTCTAAAGATGATAAAAAAAACGCTTGCAAGATGCGACTAATAGTAGTCAACATTCTTGCCTTAATGCCCTGTACACACTGTAAGTATATATATATATATATATATATATATATATATATATATATATATATATACATATATATATAATGCAGTAATAGACACATTCATAACAATATATAATATGTTTTATATACACACTGCAAGTATATATATATATATATATATATATATATATATATATATATATATATATATATATATATATATATATATATATATATATATATATATATATATATATAATGTAGTAATAGACACCCACATAATAATATGTAATATTTTCAATATGAACTGTATTTTTGTCATTTTAAGCATTACTGTAACTTATTTCATCAGTGCTTTTATTTCCGTTCCCATAGTAGCGCACTCCTGATTTCCGGCAACAAATGTGTGTTCCTACTTCCAGAAACAAAGGCTTGTGTGTGCTCTAATCATGGTAGATATAGTAACTGACGACGAAGACGACTATTTTTGGACAAATGAGGATTCAAAAACGTATCTTTTTAAAACTGAATATACGGAGGATGAACTACTGGTTTTAGAAGCAAGCGCGAAGAAACGTGGAGTAAACGAAAGATGAGGGAGTCAGGACCGGTGTGAAGTTGGAGCCAAGCTGCGGCGACATAAATTAAGTGAAGTGAATTGTATTTATATAGCGCTTTTTCTCTAGTGACTCAAAGCACTTTACATAGTGAAACCCAATATCTAAGTTACATTTAAACCAGTGTGGGTGGCACTGGGACCAGGTGGGTAAAGTGTCTTGCCCAAGGACACAACGGCAGAATCTAGGATGGCGGAAGCGGGGATCAAACCTGGGACCCTCAAGTTGCTGGTACGGCCACTCTACCAACCGAGCTATACCGCCCCAAATGGCGAGCTTACCCAAAATAAAATAAAGTAAAAAACGGCACTAGTCACTATAATATTGATCATGATACACGCAAGAAATCAGGCTTGTTATTACAACTACAGTACATACGCTGTCTGGCTAGCTGTGTGCAAACAAAACATGGAATAATACTTTACATATACTGTAATATGATTGTTCATGTTTTTCAGTCAGAACAGACTGGTGTCCTATTGCATTGTGTTGTGCATTACAAACTCAAAAGTCATTTAGCTGCTGACACAGAAGCTAGCTTATGGCTAATGCCGTAGCATGCCGTCACAAGGCAATGTGTTCCTATGCTAGAAAAATAGTTCCTCAGTGTTCGCTCTTACAATAACATCGTCGCTACAGCTTGGTTATTACACGGGTTATGGAAGGTAAATGAAGCATTGTTGGCGGTTTTTGAATGCATTTTTAAAGTGATTTAGAAGGAGAATGGATTGCTCTAATTAGCAGCTTTATTAGCCACCTATAAGGGACCAATTTCTACGAGTTAGAATGCAAAAAAAACCAAAAAAAACCTTTTGTCTTCTTATAGGCATTGTGAACAAAAGGAATATTCCAAAAGAAAGTGCAGTTGACCTTTAAGAATTTTCCTACTTCCACATTTGCTGACCCGTATGAACCATTCCAACACCAAAATATTCAGATCATTCATTCTATTTCCTACATTCCAAAAACCCCAGAATGACACATTTTTTGGCCCCAAATTTTGCAATTCAATTGAGTAATTTTTCCACATTTCTTCTCCCATTCAAACTATTTCAGCATCAAAACATTTAGGCTTTCCAAATCCCAAAGATCCCCACATTTCTCAAACACAAATTCCCCAATAGCTTTCTTATAACTTTCATTTTTTTCAACCCGCTTAAACCATTCCAACACCCAAAATGTTCAGGCTAACAATTTTCCACATTTGGAGAATTGTAATGTTTTCATGACAAGACATATGTGGGTATTACCTTGAGCCCAAATGTCACGAGATCGCAGCTCAAACCATTCATTTTTTAATGTGGTTTGCTTTTCCTTAGGCTTTTTGTGTGACACATTCAAAAATATGGATGTCATGGATGACCCCACAGGAGATGTAAGCATTTATTATGAAATCACACTTATTTCTAAGATAGTATGAAAGTATGTACAGAACAATGTTCAGATGGGACAAATTGCTTCAAAGTCAAACCTAATCAGTGGTCTCTAGTATTCTAGAACATGTTTGCTCTCAGAGGTTATACTAGTACATTCTAACCACAAATCCCCCTGCCTCCAGTACAGACGGATGTATAATTCATCCTTACCTTCTCCTCTCGAGTCATCCCTCCTCCCTCACCGCCTCCTCCATCCCTGGGCTGCAACTCCAACACTGTGTGGAAAAGCTTCTCAGAAGTTTGCGTGAGGAAGCCAATCTCAGCATTGGGATGAAGGCTATACAGATAGGGCGATTCTGCAGGTAAGGTGTCATCAATATACTGGGGGGGGAACAAGAAATCCATGTCATATCATTCCTGACACTTTTTCATCTTTATTTCCCCCACGATGTTCACATTTAACAGGAAATTACTAAAGCGTCTCCCTTAAACATCATGATACATTGTAATATATTACAATCATACTGCATTACAACAATTAGGCTCTGTTTACACTGCACACCGAATCTGATTTTTTTGCCCTCAAGTGACACAGAACTGATTTTTTTGCCAGTCTAAATGCTCCAAAGTGCTTCAAATCTGATCTTTTGGCATCAGATTCAGGCCACATCAGGAGGTAGTCCTGAATCCGATTGGAATCTGATCCTTTCAAATGAGACTGCTGTCAAAACGCAATGTGACCTGAATGTGATTTTTTCGTCGGCTTTGGGTGAGCTAGGTCATTCGTGTGCTGGAAAAATGTATATTTTCATCACGGTTCTATTCAAGACGACCACATTTTCAATGCATCACTTTTAAATAGTGCGTAAATAATAAGCTATATGTAATATAGGAATATATCATTTAATTCTGAAGAAATGGCGATTGTTGAAAGACCGGAATTGATGCTGTGAGTTGAAAAATAAAGCTCCCGTAGAGCCACGCTTATGTCCCTGTCCCCTCTACTTAACAGCCATAAAAAGATATTACAGTATATACATACATCCATTCATACATTATATTACTTTCATTTACTTTTACGTAAAAAAATACACTAATTATTAAGGTGTTGCTATTTTTACTTTATTTCGTAGTAATAGCGACTTCCTCCCAGTCAACTTCCTTTGTTTTCACTTTATCGAAGTGCGCACACAAGTGAAGTCGAGGCCACATTGGGGCCACATTGGGGCCACTGTGTGTTTACAATGGAGTCTGATACAAATCACATTTTACTTGCAGTGTATACAGTCAGCTGGGAAAAAATCAGATCTCCAAAAAATCTGATTTGGGCCACTTTTGGCCTGCAGTGTTGACATAGTCTCAGAGCCACTAGTTGCTAAGACACTGTTTTCATCCAAGAAGCCATAACACTTTATGTGCTCATCATCCTTTACAACCTTGGGCTTGACTTGCACACATTAAGTCCCTAAGTGACCTTTAGGAATCATTGTATAGTGCTTGTCAAGATATGGCTTTCTCAAAATGGCAGCGTGCCAGGTAAGCTTTTTTAACCACTAGGCTCAGTGGCCTTGTGGTTAGAGTGTCCGCCCTGAGATCGGTAGGTTGTGAGTTCAAACCTCGGCCGAGTTATACCAAAGACTATAATAATGGGACCCATTACCTCCCTGCTTGGCACTCAGCATCAAGGGTTGGAATAGGGGGTTAAATCACCAAAATGATTGCCGGGCGCGGGCACCGCTGCTGCCCACTGCTCCCCTCATCTCCCAGGGGGTGAACAAGGGGATGGGTCAAATGCAGAGGACAAATTTCACCACACCTAGTATGTGTGTGACAATCATTGATACTTCAACTTAACTTTAACTTTAATTTTGCCATTAAAAAAACCTAACATTTAATGCTTTGATCAGGTACCAAATATAAAAATGAACTCTTTTTAATACATTTATTTACTGAAGTCATGGAAATATCACTAGCTGGCTTTTAGACTAAAATAGCTATGGAAATCCTTTGTTAGAAAAATAAATGTGTTCCACCTGGTCCGTGGCATCTCCCCCATCAATTTATTTTAAATGGATATATCTTCTTACGGTATAAAAGTGTTGCTGCCAAAAGGACAGAAAAAACATAAATAATGAGATGTTTGTGGCTGAAAATTCACACACTTGACGGGTTGCTAATGAGGCATTTTCCATCTGCTGGTCTTTAATGAAGATCAATATGCTTGTGTGTTGGGCAGCACATTAAACAAACTTTCACTTGTCATACTCTCTTGATGTTGCCATTTTATACGCAAACACTTGTCAGCTGGTTTGATGTCTTCTGTCATGTTTACCGATATATTTCTTAAAACTAAGTAAAATGGCTGAGTCACTCCTTTCCTCTCCTGTGTCTCTCAGAGATATACTGCTCAATAAGTTAACTCCAGATGGCTATGTGGGATTGGATGGCCTTTGTAATAAATAAATTGTGTTTTTATAGTCCTTATTGTGTGCGGCAGCACTTGACACAAATGACCCCAGCTAAATTGTGACTTGACTCTGTCACTTAAGGTTTACGCATATATATATATATATATATATATATATATATATATATATATATATATATATATATATATATATATATATATATATATATATATATATATATACCGTATTTTTCGGAGTATAAGTCGCTCCGGAGTATATGTCGCACCGTCCGAAAATGCATAATAAAGAAGGAAAAAAACATATATACGTCGCACTCGAGTATAAGTCGCATTTTGGGGGGAAATTTTTTTGATAAAATCCAACACCAAGAATAGACATTTGAAAGGCAATTTAAAATAAATAAAGAATAGTGAACAACAGGCTCAATTATTATTTATGACGCATAAATAACCAACTGAGAACGTGCCTGGTATGTTAACGTAACATATTATGGTAAGAGTCATTCAAATAACTATAACATATAGAACATGCTATACGTTTACCAAACAATCTGTCACTCCTGATCGCTAAATCCCATGAAATCTTCTTCCTCGTTGTCGCTCCTGGTATGCGCCCCGCTAGCGTCCTTTCTTTCTGCTGCTCGATCGCCGTTCTCTGCTGCATATTTCACTATGTCCAGCTTGTAATCTGCAGTATATGATTTCCTTTTTGTTCAGTTTTTATAAGTTACCGCCAATGTACACATGATCCATTTTAATAGCTACGGCAGTAGCATATAGCATATAGCAGTTAGCATCCCATGACCCACAATGCACTTCTGCCATGACCCTCCCCCGCCAAATTCTTATTGGTTGACGTGTGTGTGACGATTGCTGACATTTTGCTTCGTCTCTTCCGTGAATGAGATAAATAATATTATTTGATATTTTACGGTAATGTGTTAATAATTTCACACATAAGTCGCTCCGAAGTATATGTCGCACCCGCCGCCAAACTATGAAAAAAACTGCGATTTATAATCCGAAAAATACAGTATATATACATATAAATAAATACATTTCAAGTGTATCGATCTGTGCTCGGCAAGTTTGCCTTCCAAGAGATAGGTATCGATCCAAGATCATTTTTAAAGGGATTCGATTGATTTTATCGATACAAGAAAAAGTAGAACTTTGGATTTTAGAACAGTAGACTTTAATGAAGTGTAGCACTTTAAATAATAAAGATGCTAAACGTTAACTCATTTTTCCCATCTGTGGCATCGTCAGAACAAAAATGGCGGATATATAAAGTGGTCAAAAAAAGTTATAGCAAACACCACCATACTGTGACACGTGAGACTGTGTGCCTTTAAGAGGTGGAGCTGTTGTATGTGATGTGTACGAGTGCGGCAGCATGAAGGGAGTCCTACGAATTTGGGCGTCTGTGTGTAGAGTGTAAAAATGTGTTTTTTTTTTTCCAAGATGGCTGCGCCTCATGGCGGCAGCTTCTTGCGAGCGCTCCTGGAAGTGTAGACCGATTTGGCAAAAATACCCCTCAATTCAGTCAATTTCATGGCTGGCTCACAGCGTGTTCACTCCGTGATCACTTACGACCGACTTACGATTCTGGATGTGGAGAGATCGGGCCATTTTGGGCTGAAAGATGCGTGTACGGTGGACCTACTCGCTAGCTTGGAAATTCTTCGCGAGCTACATCTAGCAGTGGCCTTTGAAGCAGCGGCGTCCACTACCAGCGGAGACCGTCAACGAAAGAGACGTAAGCGGTGCGCTCGGAAGCAGAAGCGGGGGTGTCGGGCGGGGCTAACAACAAAGCTAAAGGCGTTGTTGTTAGCGGGGCTAACGAAAAAGCTAAATGCTAATCCACAAAGAAGCGCTAATAAGGAGTCTGTTAAGATAGAACTAGCCAGCGCCAGGCTGGATAATCCCTGCACACATAGCAATTCTCTTAGAATAATATACAACTCACATAATGTTTTTTCTGCGTCAGAGGTGGACATGCATTTTACTGAGGTGGCAAACAATCTAAAAATTCCTGTCATATCAATTCCTAGATATGGTCGAAATTATTTAAAGTGCACTACGCATAATAAACGTAACATTATTAATATTGCTACTACGGATACTTTCAACAAAAACTCCTCGAAACAGCCCACCACCTATAATATGGGCTTTTTAAACATAAGGTCATTGTCTTCCAAAACGTTATTAGTTAATGAAGTCATTAGAGACAACAATCTTGATGTCGTTGGTCTAGCCGAGACCTGGCTCAAACCAGACGAATTTTTTGCGCTGGGTGAGGCGTCTCCTCCTGGCTATACGGGAACGCATATTGCCCGTCCCATTAAAAGGGGTGGGGGTGTTGCACTAATATACAACAAAAACTTTAGCCTTACCTCGGACCTAAATAATAAATATAACTCGTTTGAGGTGCTTACTGTGAGGTTTGTCACACCGCTGCCTCTGCACCTGGCTGTCATCTACCGCCCCCCAGGGCCCTATTCGGACTTTATCAATGAATTTTCAGAGTTCGTTGCTGATCTAGTGACGCACGCCGACAATATAATCATAATGGGAGACTTTAACATCCATATGAATACCCCATCGGACCCTCCATGCGTGGCGCTCCAGACTATAATTGATAGCTGTGGTCTTACACAAATAATAAATGAACCCACGCATCGCAACGGTAATACGATAGATCTAGTGCTCGTCAGGGGTGTCACCACCTCCAAAGTTACGATACTCCCGTACACTAAAGTAATGTCCGATCATTACCTTATAAAATTCGAAGTTCTGACTCATTGTCAACAAACTAATAATAATAATAATAACTACTATAGCAGCCGCAACATTAATGCTGCCACAACGACGACTCTTACTGACCTACTGCCTTCGGTAATGGCACCATTCCCAAATTATGTGGGCTCTATTGATAACCTCACTAACAACTTTAACGACGCCCTGCGCGACACCATTGATAGTGTAGCACCGCTAAAGCTAAAAAGGACCCCTAAAATGCGTACCCCATGGTTTACAGAAGAAACTAAAGCCCAGAAATTATCATGTAGAAAGCTGGAACGCAAATGGCGTGCGACTAAACTTGAGGTTTTCCATCAAGCATGGAGTGATAGTTTAATAACTTATAAACGCATGCTTACCTCAGCTAAAGCTAAATATTACTCAAATCTCATCCACCTCAACAAAAATGATCCTAAATTTTTGTTTAGTACAGTAGCATCGCTAACCCAACAAGGGACTCCTCCCAGTAGCTCCACCCACTCAGCAGATGACTTTATGAATTTCTTTAATAAGAAAATTGAAGTCATTAGAAAAGAGATTAAAGACAATGCATCTCAGCTACAACTGGGTTCTATTAACACAGATACGACTGCATATACGACGGACACTGCCCTCCAAAATAGTTTCTCTCTCTTTGATGAAATACCATTGGAGGAATTGTTAAAATGTGTAAATGGGACAAAACAAACAACATGTTTACTTGACCCAATTCCTGGGAAACTTATCAAGGAGCTTTTTGTTTTATTAGGTCCATCAGTGTTAAATATTATAAACTTATCACTTTCCACTGGTACTGTTCCCCTAGCATTCAAAAAAGTGGTTATTCATCCTCTACTCAAAAGACCTAACCTCGATCCTGACCTCATGGTGAGCTACTGGCCGGTGTCCCACCTTCCGTTTATCTCGAAAATCCTCGAAAAAATTGTCGCACAGCAGGTAAATGAACACTTAGCGTCTAACAATCTCTGTGAACCTTTTCAATCCGGTTTCAGGGCAAATCACTCTACGGAGACAGCCCTCGCAAAAATGACTAATGATCTATTGCTAACGATGGATTCTGATGCGTCATCTATGTTGCTGCTTCTTGATCTTAGCGCCGCTTTCGATACTGTTGATCATAATATTTTATTAGAGTGTATCAAAACGCATATTAGGATGTCAGACTTAGCCTTGTCTTGGTTTAACTCTTATCTTACTGACAGGATGCAGTGTGTCTCTCATAACAATGTGACCTCGGACTATGTTAAGGTAACGTGCAGAGTTCCCCAGGGTTCGGTTCTTGGCCCTGCACTCTTTAGTATTTACATGCTGCCGCTAGGTGACATCATACGCAAATACGGTGTTAGCTTTCACTGTTATGCGGATGACACCCAACTCTACATGTGTCATGTCTGTGTTAATCATGTTTTTGTTTTGCTTGGGTTTTGGGCTCTTTTTTTAGTTCCTGGTTGCACTTCCTTGTTTGGTTTAGTTTCCATGGTCACCCATTAGTTTTCACCTGTCTTGTCACGCACCTGTTTCACATCCTCATGTCACGCACCTGTCTCACGTTTTCACTAATCATGTCACCAGTATTTAAGGCCATTGTTGCCAGGCAGACGGCCTGGCGACATCACTCTGTTCACCCTCATGATCCATGCTGCTCTTCCTTTTGCCCGTCTTGTCATGTCAAGTAAGTTTTGTTATTGTTCATAGTTTTTTGCCTTTGTGCTAGTGTTTTGTTTTCATAGTCTAGTTTTGTACTTCCGCCATTGTGCGCGCCTTTTGTTTTCATAGTCAAGTTTTTTTCCCTCCGCTGTGAGCGCTTTTTCTTTATCCCCTTTTGAGCCTTTTTTGAGTTAATATATTAAACATGTCCTCACCTGCACGCCACGTTTGGTCCAATTCCTTTGCACCACGGGAGAACAAACCACGCCACAGACCAAGTCTTGACAGATGTCGCCAGCAGAAGAGTTCTCCCGCAAAATTGGACGAGGGAGCGTGGGAAGTCCTGCACGCTATGGAAGCGGAAACACTGCGCTTTTCCCCCAGGGAGCGCAGGGGGATGATGTGGGGGCCCGGAGGCAAGCTGGTGCCGATCGGCGCGTCACTCCCGCCCCAGAAACGTCGCCAAGGAAAGACTTCCGCGAGTGGACAGGATGCATCACTCCTGCGGGCTCCTCCCCCTCCGGGCGGAAATGGAAGTCAGCCAGCCTGGCAGCTCAAGGAGCACTCCACAGACCTGGAGATTTTTTTTCCAAATTCTTTACCGGTTCAATCCAAGCCACCCAAATTCCATGCCCCGCCCCCCAGGACTCAAGCCACGCCCAAGTCACAAATTTTTTTTTCACCCACAAAAGCCCAGGTGGGGGGGAAAGAAAGACTTTTTGGACAGTTTGGAGGGGAGGATTCTGCCCCCCTCCTGACCACCCTAGACCCACCCAAAGAAACGATTCCAGACCGCAGGGCGCGCGTCTGGTATCTGCTCCTTGAGGGGGGTCTAGGGCTGGGAATTGTTCAGGTGGGGTGGCTCAGCATCGTCACGCCAAGCCACAGCCTCCAGCACGACCACCACCACCAGTCTTTCATCACACCAAGCCACAGCCACCAGCTCGGCCACCACCGCCTGTCTTTTGACCTGCCAAGCCACAGCCACCAGCACGGCCGCCACCACCAGTCTTTCGACCTGCCAAGCCACAGCCTACAGCTAGGCCACCTCCACCAGCTCCACGCCAAGCTCCACGCCAAGCTCCACCACGCCAAGTGCCACCAGTCGCAGCTCCACGACGCCAAGTGCCGCCAGTCGCAGCTCCACGACGCCAAGTGCCGCCAGTCACAGCTCCACGACGCCAAGTGCCGCCAGTCGCAGCTCCACGACACCAAGTGCCGCCAGTCGCAGCTCCACGACGCCCAGTGCCGCCAGTCGCAGCTCCACGACGCCAAGTGCCGCCAGTCGCAGCTCCACGACGCCCAGTGCCGCCAGTCGCAGCTCCACGACGTCCAGTGCCGCCAGTCGCAGCTCCACAACGCCAAGTACCGCCAGTCGCAGCTCCATGACGCCAAGTGCCGCCAGTCGCAGCTCCACGACGCCAAGTGCCGCCAGTCGCAGCTCCACGACGCCCAGTGCCGCCAGTCGCAGCTCCACGCCAAAACCAAGACACACCATGCCAAGACCAAGACACACCATGCCAAGACCAAGTCCAAGACCCCCCATGCCAAGACCAAGTCCAAGACCCCCCATGCCAAGACACACCATGCCAAGACCAAGTCCAAGACCCCCCATGCCAAGACACACCATGCCAAGACCAAGTCCAAGACCCCCCATGCCAAGTCCAAGACCCCCCATGCCAAGACCCATGCCAAGACCTATGCCAAGACCCATGCCAAGACCAACCATGCCAAGACCCATGCCAAGACCAACCATGCCAAGACCAAGTCCAAGACCAACCATACCAAGACCAAGTCCAAGACCAACCATGCCAAGTCCAAGACCAACCATACCAAGTCCAAGACCAACCATGCCAAGACCAACCATGGCCACGACAAGCTTCGCCACACCAAGCTTCGCCGCCTGCTTCATCTGCTGCTTCTACGCCTGCCATGACGACGACGCCGCACCTGTCTTCTCGTCGGCCACGGATATGGCCGCTGCCTGGTCGTCCGCCACGCCAAGTGCGCCCACGTCATCGTCTGCCACGGATGTGGCCCTTCCCGGGTCGCCCACTTCGCCTGTGGCGGCGGCGTTCCACTCGCCGCCGCCACATGACTATGCCTCGGTGGATTCGGGGCCACTTGGCCTGGCGACCCACCGCCATGTCCCCCTCCCGCCCCCCCATGACTCTTGTTCATTTTTTTGTGTTGGGACATCTGGGATATGTCCGTAAGGGCGGGGCTCTGTCATGTCTGTGTTAATCATGTTTTTGTTTTGCTTGGGTTTTGGGCTCTTTTTTTAGTTCCTGGTTGCACTTCCTTGTTTGGTTTGGTTTCCATGGTCACCCATTAGTTTTCACCTGTCTTGTCACGCACCTGTTTCACATCCTCATGTCACGCACCTGTCTCACGTTTTCACTAATCATGTCACCAGTATTTAAGGCCATTGTTGCCAGGCAGTCGGCCTGGCGACATCACTCTGTTCACCCTCATGATCCATGCTGCTCTTCCTTTTGCCCCTCTTGTCATGTCAAGTAAGTTTTGTTATTGTTCATAGTTTTTTGCCTTTGTGCTAGTGTTTTGTTTTCATAGTCTAGTTTTGTACTTCCGCCATTGTGCGCGCCTTTTGTTTTCATAGTCAAGTTTTTTTCCCTCCGCTGTGAGCGCTTTTTGTTTATCCCCTTTTGAGCCTTTTTTGAGTTAATATATTAAACATGTCCTCACCTGCACGCCACGTTTGGTCCAATTCCTTTGCACCACGGGAGAACAAACCACGCCACAGACCAAGTCTTGACAACATGCCCCTAAAGCTGACCAACACGCCGGATTGTAGTCAGCTGGAGGCGTGTCTTAATTAAATTAAACAATGGATGTCCGCTAACTTTTTGCAACTCAACGCTAAGAAAACGGAAATGCTGATTATCGGTCCTGCTCAACACCGGCATCTATTTAATAATACCACCTTAACATTTGACAACCAAACAATTAAACAAGGCGACTCGGTAAAGAATCTAGGTATTATCTTCGACCCAACTCTCTCGTTTGAGTCACACATTAAGAGTGTTACTAAAACGGCCTTCTTTCATCCCCGTAATATCGCTAAAATGCGTTCCATTTTGTCCACAAACGATGCTGAGATCATTATCCATGCGTTCGTTACATCTCGTCTCGATTACTGTAACGTTTTATTTTCGGGCCTCCCTATGTCTAGCATTAAAAGATTACAGATGGTACAAAATGCGGCTGCTAGACTTTTGACAAAAACAAGAAAGTTTGATCATATTACGCCTATACTGGCTCACTTGCACTGGCTTCCTGTGCACCTAAGATGCGACTTTAAGGTTTTACTACTTACGTATAAAATACTACACGGTCAAGCTCCTGCCTATCTTGCCGATTGTATTGTACCATATGTCCCGGCAAGAAATCTGCGTTCAAAGAACTCCGGCTTATTAGTGATTCCCAGAGCCCAAAAAAAGTCTGCGGGCTACAGAGCGTTTTCTATTCGGGCTCCAATATTATGGAATGCCCTCCCGGTAAAAGTTAGAGATGCTACCTCAGTAGAAGCATTTAAGTCTCATCTTAAAACTCATTTGTATACTCTAGCCTTTAAATAGACTCCCTTTTTAGACCAGTTGATCTGCAGTTTCTTTTCTTTTCTTTTCTACTCTGCTCCGGGGTAGACCGCTAGCCTGTTCATCGGATGGGGACATCTCTACGCTGCTGACCCGTCTCCGCTCGGGATGGTTCCTGCTGGCCCCATCATGGACTGGACTTTCGCTGATGTGTTGGACTTTCACAATATTATGTCAGACCCACTCGACATCCATTGCTTTCGGTCTCCCCTAGAGGGGGGGGGGGGGGGGGTTACCCACATATGCGGTCCTCTCCGAGGTTTCTCATAGTCATTCACATTGACGTCCCACAGGGGTGAGTTTTCCTTGCCCGTATGTGGGCTCTGTACAGAGGATGTCGTTGTGGCTTGTACAGCCCTTTGAGACACTTGTGATTTAGGGCTATATAAATAAACATTGATTGATTGATTGATTGATTGATTTGTTGCTAACAACAACTCTTGCATAATGTGTGCTTTGACTCCCTGAGTTTGTTACCGCTTGTTAAGAAAGCGTCTAAAACCATAGAAGACGCAGCCGACACAACGGAAGTGACAGCGGTGCCAGTTATTGCGACGCAGCGACTCCCGGAACACTAGGACAAGTCATTTGATGAGAAATGAATGAATAGAAGAGGTTATGGAAATTAGTAAATGAGGGGCCAACACCATCAACAGGGATGAGAGACATACACTACCGTTCAAAAGTTTAGGGTCACATTGAAATGTGCTTATTTTTTAAGGAAAAGCACTGTACTTTTCAATGAAGATAACTTTCAACTAGTCTTAACTTTAAAGAAATACACTCTATACATTGCTAATGTGGGAAATGACTATTCTAGCTGCAAATGTCTGTTTTTTGGTGCAATATCTACATAGGTGTATAGAGGCCCATTTCCAGCAACTATCACTCCAGTGTTCTAATGGTACAATGTGTTTGCTCATTGGCTCAGAAGGCTAATTGATGATTAGAAAACCCTTGTGCAATCATGTTCACACATCTGAAAACAGTTTAGCTTGTGACAGAAGCTACAAAACTGACCTTCCTTTGAGCAGATTGAGTTTCTGGAGCATCACATTTGTGGGGTCAATTAAACGCTCAAAATGGCCAGAAAAAGAGAACTTTCATCTGAAACTCGACAGTCTATTCTTGTTCTTAGAAATTAAGGCTATTCCACAAAATTGTTTGGGTGACCCCAGACTTTTGAACGGTAGTGTACATACTGCCGCACACCTGAGACGCTGTCCGTAGTTGGCGAGGTCAGGGCGGAGAACAGATACTGTATAACCGGGTCGGGGTAACTTTATTTAGCAGGTAAATCTACTGTTAAAATACTGGTTAATGTGCTTTTATTGACATTTGCTTGATTGTTTAAAATGTGAGCAGAAAGTGTTTCCTCTTGTTAATTCAGGCTAAAGTGTTGGTTGCATTTCATTGAATTAAGATGTGAATGTATTGGCCATTAATTGTTGTTTACTTGCTTGTTTGTATCCATATTTCATTTTTACATAATTCCCTTACAAGGAATAACAGGAATATAGGAAACTTCAACTGTGAACAGCCCATCATTTTTAATGCTTAGTGACAGACACAAAAAATTATATAAAAAAAAAAAAGTTTTAAAATTATTATTTTACTTATTATTTAATGATTAAATTAAACCTTTTAGTACAATATTTGCATATTATATGTCTGGACTTTAGGAACACCCTGGGTCTGGTTTACTAAAAGTTTGCATGTACTTAAACACCTGCAAACTTGTAAGCACACGCTAAGCTGATGTACTAAACGTGTGCAAAGTGGATTGTCTCTGGAGTGAGCAGAATAAGGCGTGCAATCCATTTACACAAAATATACGCGCATCATGAAAACGACGACAATACTGGGAGGAGAAAATGCAAATATAATTATTTAGCATGCGCAACGTAATTTATCAACACTCATCACCGTTTTGGGAGCACTATTTTGCGTTTTATTGAGCACGTGTCAGAAGGACATGCAAACATGCAAACTGACAGTTCCACACACGACTGCAGGATCAGTGCTCGTGCTGCACAGACACACGATGGACAGACAAGAATACACCCTCCTACGTGTGTTAGTCAACATTTTGGAAGGTCTGATAAAAAAAAAAAAATTGACATTTCGTCTATTTTATATAGTTTTATAAGTGCCGGAGGACTTAAAAACAAATTCAAATGATGTGTTTTGGTGTCCTTTAGTATTTTTTTTAAATGACATTAATTTTTTTCACATATAGAGCATCCATCCATCTATTTACCACCACTTGTCCCTTTCGGATATATATTATTAAAATATTTCTTATATGATAAAAACCTATTTAAAATTGAAGTTAAAGTATTTCTTAAATATAGTGTTGGAATTAAAAATGTATTGTATGTCACTTTTCTAAATGTTTATATAACCTAAAATAAAGTTGTTATTGGTTTAACCTGTTTTCTTGACTGTTTTGAGTGCATTTACACAGTACGGGTCAAAATGACCCGCAACATAATCAATGTCATTTTTTTTCAACATAATACAAGGGTTAAGTATGCATTTGTTTGCGTCTTCAGCACAAGTAAGTGCAGCCTCTCTCCAATGGACGTTGAATAAAAGGGGGTTCTGTTGAAAATGCACTTTGGACTGCTTCTAAAATTCCCATAAAAAGTGGTACATGTTTTCTGCATATTAGAAAACATAACAAAACGCCGCAGGGAGGAGGGTTATAACATGAATGTGCAGTAGAGAAGTATCACCGTGGTGATGACTCCTATAGTACACCCAAAATCCTCATTGCACATGCTGTTTATCGTGTGGTATTTGGATCTTAGTAAATCAGGCCCCCTGTGTTTTTTTCCCTGATCATACTGAGAAATATTCATATTTACAGTAGCAATACAAGAGGGGAACAACTTGTCATAAGTGATGCGTTCAATAAGAACATCTTTTGACAAGTCGTTAATGTGAAAGTATTGATTAGTGGAGTTTCTTTGAGTAAATTGTTCTGCAGTGAATTGCTGTCTTTAATGTGCTGTTTACCCTGAGGCATACTGGGATCAGTTATTCCAACACTAAATCCGAATGCATTGAGATCTTAACACACACGCACACGCAAACGGACACACACACACACACACAGTTCATGCATCATTTGGAGATCTTTGTTTGTTCGCATTCAAAGTTTTAAAAGTTTGTTAACTCCACTTCTGATTAATATTTAGAAAACTACAATTTGTGAAGATACTGCGACCCTACGGTGAGTTTTATTGCTATTAATTTGGCACGCTCATTTGTAAAAGGATGTGATTAACAATTCAATTCCAGCAATTCTCAGTCATCGTTAGTTTGCTGGAGGTTGCTGGTGTCCATACATCTACCTGTGAAGGACCAAGAATACCCAGGGAAGCACTGATGCAATTTCCCCACGGGTTTAGTTGACTTCAGTTGAGAAAATAACATGCTGACTTAATTTACCTGGTGATAGCCATTATAGTCCATGTTTCCGGGCAAAGGGAAGCCAGGTGCAAGTAATAGCTCCCCTTCCAACATCTCAGGCTTGATGAACTCCTCCAGGTAGGTTGAACACAGACGGCGGTCCCAGTCGTCTGTGATGTGACCTCCATACATGATCTCTCCAAAGAGGTAACGCAAATCATCATAGGGAACCTGGGAGTCAAGGGGGGATAACTCTCTTTACTTTTACGTTGCCACTATTTCCACATTCACACACTGATGGCGGGAGCTGCCATGCAAGGACCTAACCACGACCCATGAGGAGTAAGGGTGAAGTGTCTTGCTCAAGGACACAACGGACGTGAATAGGATGGCGGAAGCAGGGGATCGAACCAAGAACCCTGGGCGCTCTACCAACCGAGCCACGCCGTCCCCAATTGATGACAGTTGTGCACTAATGCAAACCTACCTTGGGAGTCGCCTCCAGGTAGTTGTAGAGGACACTAACAGATATTGTGAGGTCTCCGGTGTTAAAAGGGTACGATCGGTTCCAGCCTTGAGGACCAAACTTCCTCCTCTCTGCTACCACAGCATGGAAGTAGCACAGAGCGAAAAGAATACTCTTAAACTCATTCTCCCGAGCACACATTTCCAGTGTGTCCTGAAATGAAAACATCAAATGTTGTCACTTACTTTATGGATGACATTAGTGCATTAGAGGTACAAATTAGTCAAATATAAGGATCTAATCAGGTTCATGTGTTTGTGATGGTAGAGGCATATTTTGCAAACGGTATACATTAAAATGAGGGGCAGAAAGTGAATATTGCCTCGTGTCAACTCAACAAATAGAGTGCAGCTCAGCTTATGGCGACCAAAAGTAATGGCAAGCAAATGTGCCAAGGATAAGCCAGAGCTTGACAACCCTTCTCCGTCAAAATCTCCTGTTTGGAAAGACTCAGCCTTTCCGGTGAAACAATGTGTCCAAATTGAAGGCCCTTGACATACTTTAAAAATAAAACTAATTCAATGTTAATGAGATGTTATGAATATAACTGGGGCTGTCTCTAAATAGTGGACTATTTGATGATTGATATTGATTTTTCCATTCATTTATTTTTAGACAGTACAACAATATCAGCACAATATTTAAACTACAGTAGTTCCTTATTCCCGTTTATTACATACAAAATTGTTTGAGCAAAACAAAATCAAACATACACAATAACTAAACAAAAGCTATTACAAATTTAAATATTTTGTTTTTCGGCCCCAAAGTCTCTGTGCCCAAGGAATTATTTCCTGAGTTGGTAAAGAATAACAAAAACTACAACCAAACTATTGAAAAAATACATTTATTTTCTTGTGTGTCGATTAAATACTGATTTTACCTCTGGTATCGACACCATCAATTTATATTTCAATCCGCCCTCTTACATGCTGTGTACTGACAATGCTGATACACTAACAGTTGTTATATTATCCTCTCTTTCTGTTATTAATCTACTTTTTCATTTCCTGTTTCTAACTGCTTACTTTCCCTGCAACAGTTGAGTTTGAGTTTATTTCGAACATGCAAGTATACAACATGATACATCACAATTTCCAGTTTCTCTTTTCAACATGTTCGAAAAGGAGTAGGAAGAAGCAGAGCTTATTTAATCCTACCCCTTTTCTTTACATAACAGTTGCTAAAACTTTTGTTCACTTCCTGTTCTCAATTTATTCACGATATACTCCATAAGTAATAACAATAAAAATAAATAAATAAATAATAATTGGTGAAGTAAGTTATATTTCATATGGTGAGATGAGTAAAATAATCTTGAAAATGAATGGATGGATGAGATAAATTCAGAATGTTTATCATGGTTCTTCATTTTTGTACTTTGTAAACAATTTTGAAGAGTTTCTTGAATTGGATCATATTACTACATTGTTTGATTTCTTTGCTTAATCCAATCTATAATTTAATTCCACATACTGATATACTGAAGGTCTTAAGTGTTGTACGTGCGTACAAATGTTTTAAATTACATTTTTTCTCTAAGATTTTATTTCTCCTCTTTTGTTGAGACGAATTGTTGTACATTCTTGGGTAGCAGGTTATAGTTTGCTTTGTGTATAGTTTTAGCTGTTTGCAAATTCACTGTGTCGTGGAATTTCAGTATTTTCGATTTAATAAATAAAGGCTTTGAATGTTCTCTATATCCAACATTATGTATTATTCTAACTGATCTATTTTGTAACACCGTTAATGAATGAAGTGTACTTTTGTAGTTATTTAAAAAAGTACAGGGTTACAGCTTGACGTCTTTAAGTTGACTAAGCACTTATTTGTCGGTGTTGTTTAAAACTAGCTTAGCAGTTAGCTTAGCAGTTAGCTTAGCTATTAGCATGCCTGCTCCCGCTTGCTCCCTGAGTGTACCATGTTTAGCTTTGTCCTCCAGTGTTATTACTTGATGAGGAACTACCGTATTTTTTGGAGTATAAGTCGCTCCGGAGTATAAGTCACACCGGCCGAAAATGCATAATAAAGAAGGAAAAAAACATATATAAGTCGCACTGGAGTATAAGTCGCATTTTTGGGGGAAATTTCTTTGATAAAACCCAACTTCAAGAATAGACATTTGAAAGGCAATTTAAAATAAATAAAGAATAGTGAACAACAGGCTGAATAAGTGTACGTTATATGACGCATAAATAACCAACTGAGAACGTGCCTGGTATGTTAACGTAACATATTATGGTAAGAGTCATTCAAATAACTATAACATATACTGTAGAACATGCTATAAGTTTACCAAACAATCTGTCACTCCTAATCGCTAAATCCCATGAAATCTTATACGTCTAGTCTCTTACGTGAATGAGCTAAATAATATTATTTGATATTTTACGGTAATGTGTTAATAATTTCACACATAAGTCACTCCTGAGTATAAGTCGCACCCCCGGCCAAACTATGAAAATAACTGCAACTTATAGTCCGAAAAATACGGTACACTTTTTATGGAAGCTTGTCTATCATTCACAATCCTTATCACAATCTTTTTTTATGCATTCTAACTCGTAAATAAACTAAACTCAATCAATTTTACATTTTTAAACGTCAAAATGGGCGCGGCTGGACATGAAGTCAATTTGCCAAAGGTTTTTAGACGTAATTTCGCCTTGTTAACTCAAATGCTGATTCTGGAGGTCCAAAATTAAAGAATCTTATAAAGGCATATCCCAGGCAGCTATGTGCGCATATGGGGTCCTGTTAGGGTTACGCGATATGGCCGAAAACTATATCACATTATACGTTTCTTATATTGATCGATATTGATATTTATTGATACTTTTTATGACTTATTTAAGCCTGCCAATAAATACAGTAAAACCATTTCCAACTTACCAAGGGTGCTATTGACCAGGTGAGAAAGTGTCTAGTAGCCAGTTAGGATAATAGTTAATAAGATAATTAAAGTAGATTTGAAGGTAGTTGCAGGTTTGAGACACTAGATAGCAGTAGTGTATAAGCTATTGAGCACTACACATAGTAGTTTGGGAAGCTACTCGTTAAACGGACACATTAAAAGTGTCAGGATGTTACCGCGCGTCTGCATTAAAAACAACAAAACTAAAGACAGGTTTTTGTTATTGAGTTGATATATAAAGATATTACATATTATCTTCTCACTCCATGCAGAGAATCCACAGCAAGACAGAAAGACGGAGCAACCACACTATTGTTATGAGATAGATAGATAGATAGATAGATAGATAGATAGATAGATAGATAGATAGATAGATAGATAGATAGATAGATAGATAGATAGATAGTACTTAATTGATTATTTCAGGAGAGTTCCCTCAGGAAAATTAGAGTTTTGTGTGTGTGTGTGTGTGTGTGTGTGTGTGTGTGTGTGTGTGTGTGTGTGTGTGTGTGTGTGTGTGTGTGTGTGTGTGTGTGTGTGTGTGTGTGTGTGTGTGTGTGTGGCAGCTATGGGTTAAAATAGCTTGCAGAGACCGCCTCAAAAGTCTCTGCCTCATTGACCAGTGCCTACTGGCTAACCACTTGGTTATAGGCTACGGGAGAAAACCCCTAACGAAAAATCTGTGGCGAGGACCCGCATTAGGCAGTCACCAACAGACCGGTGCTCTGGCAGTCCGCTGCAACACCATGCGGCAGAAGGTCGTCATGAGCTTTTCATGCCACTGGAGGACACCACATGGGGCCAAGACAAAACAGTGCGGGTAGAGACTGCGCACTTCTACCACCACTTAAATCAATTCACTGCGCAGGTGTTTTGCTCCTCCTCAGCACTACCCCCAACCTCCCCGCCCTCAAGTCCTGCGGCGATGGGGAAGGGTGGCTGGTACAGGTCAAGGATGTGACTGGCAGTACCTAGCCCAACCCTGCACGTAGGCGGCGTACGAGTGAAGGTCGCTGTGGCATGGGATGGAACAGCATGCCTCCCCGGCAGCTTCGCACGTGACTGAGCAGCACCGCTCTGCTCACCCTGAAATGGGAAGGGCCTAGAAAAGGTGGCCTAAAAATGGTCTGTTCCTCATCGCCCGGGCAGCCTACCGCAGCTGCCGGGCCATCCCTTTATGCGGTCGAAAACAATCGTACAAGAGAAACAAAATTCCCTTCACAATAGCGTCATGGAACGTCCGCACACTTTTGGATGCGCGTGATCTCTCCTGCCGCCCGCAGCGAAGAACAGCACTCGTTGCGCATGAACTAAACCGATACGGCATTGACATAGCCGCCCTGAGCGAAACCCGCTTACATGGGGAAGACTCAATTACGGAGGCGGGAGAAGGCTACACTTTCTTCTGGAAGGGTCATCCAGAAGGCTCCTGTCGTCTACATGGAGTGGGTTTTTCCGCCAGGACAAGCCTTCTTCACAATATCCCAGAGTCTCCAGTGGGTATAAGCGAAAGGCTCATGACGTGGCATGTACCACTCACCAAAAATCGCCAAGTCACCCTTATCAGCGCCTACGCCCTAACCCTGGATGCAGACCTCGAGAGCAAGGACACATTCTATGCCTCACTAAACTCCGCCATTGAGGAAACGCCTCCCACCGACAAGCTCATACACCTCGGGGATTTTAACGCGAGGGTGGGCTCTGACAGTGGGCTCTGGACCGGAACACTTGGTCAGCACGGGGTTGGTAGGCTTAATGATAATGGGCTTCGCCTCCTTACACTCTGCTCTGAACATCAGTTGATCATCTCCAACACCCTGTTCCAGCTCAAGGATAAATTCAAGACCTCCTGGCAACATCCTCGCTCCAAACATTGGCACCTCCTCGACTATATTATCACCCGTCGTAGAGACAGGAAGGAGGTCCTAATCTCCAGAGCGATGCGTGGAGCGGACTGCTGGACTGACCATCGAATGATCAGAGCCAAATTTCTGATGGAAGTCCGCCCCCAACTGAAGAAAACATCACGAAACAAGAGACTCAACTGTGTAGCACTCAAATCCAAGCACTCTGTAGACTAGCTCAGAGCACAGCTTGCACAACATTTGTCTGCAATCCCTGATACCCACCTGGACCCTGACATCAACACCTGCTGGAACTCCCTAAGAACTGCCATCCATCAGGCAGCAGAGGAGTCCCTTGGGTACACCAGGCGTAAACATCAGGACTGGTTTGACAACAGTGCACCGGATATCCATAAACTTCTCCAGGCAAAACACAAAGCCCATGCTGCTTACCTGGCCAACCCACAATCCATCACACTAAAGACTCGACTCTCCTCCATAAGAGCCGAAGTCCAGCGTACCCTCAGAGCCATGGAAAATGACTGGTGGATCAAGAAAGCCAGCGATATCCAACTTTATGCTGACACAAACAATTCCCATGGATTTTATGATGCCGTCAAATCCATATATGGTCCACAGAGAAAAAACATAACCCCAGTCAGATCGGCAGACGGAGTCACCCTCTATAAGGACACACCCCAGAGCCTAAATAGATGGGCTGAACATTTCAACACTCTCCTTAACTCCGAAAATCCCTCTGACCAGGACATTTTCACCAATTTCCCAACCACTCCCCCTGTCGACCACCTGGACTCCCCGCCTACATTTGCTGAGGTCCTAAAAGCCATTAAGAGCCTAAAAAACAACAAAAGCCCAGGCCCTGACGGTATCCCAGCTGAGGTGCTGAAGTTTGGTGGCTATCTCCTCACCCGCCGGCTTCACCAATTGATTGATTCCATCTGGTCCTCTGAAGCCATCCCCAAGGAATGGAAAGATGCTGTTATAATAACCATCTTTAAGAGGAAAGGTGATAAAGCCGACTGTGGAAACAGCAGAGGAATTTCCCTGCTCTCGGTTGCTGGGAAAGTTCTTGCCCGGGTCATGCTCTCTCGTTTAGTTACTCACATCTCTGAGAACATCCTGCCTGAATCACAGTGTGGATTCAGAAGAGATCGCAGTACTACTGACATGATCTTTGTAGCCAGGCAGGTACAAGAAAAGTGCCGGGAACACCACCAGGATCTGTACATCGCCTTCATCGACCTGTCCAAGGCATTTGACACTGTAAACCGGAATCTCCTCTGGGACTTACTGGGAAGGCTGGGGATTCCGCCAAAGTTCCTCAACATCCTGAGACAACTACACGATGGAATGCGAGCCTGTGTCCGCATTAGAGGCCAGCAATCCCCCTCTTTTAATGTGAAAGTCGGGGTCAGGCAGGGATGTGTCCTAGCCCCTGTCATATTCAACCTCTTTCTCTCAGCAGTCACCCTCCTCACACACAAAGCTCTGGGAACCACAGATGGCATCCACATACAGTTCGGGCTGGACGGCAGTCTCTTCAACATCCGGCGCCTCCAGGCCTTCACTAAAATTACAAAACAACAGATCCTAGAACTTCAGTATGCTGACAATTGTGCTCTGCTTGCCCACACGCCAGAATCTCTACAACGTGCACTTAACGTGGTCTCATCCACATACAGTGCCCTAGGACTCAAGGTCAACATTTCAAAAACACAGATCATTGCGCAACACTCTACCCACCAGTCAGAAGTGCCTGTCTTCAACATTGATGGTCAGCAGCTCACCATCGTTCCACATTTCACCTACCTCGGAAGTGTCCTGTCCCCCACCTGTAACATCGATAATGACATCCAGGTCCGTGTTGGTTTAGCGTCTGCTGCCTTTGGTAGGCTCAAAACCAGGGTCTTCCTGAACAGAAACCTGATACTTTCCACCAAAGCAGCTGTTTACAAAGCAGTTTGTCTGTCCACACTGCTATACGGCTCGGAAGCCTGGACCGCTTACCAAAGGCACGTCAGAATCCTGGAGAGATACCACATCCGCTGCCTGCAACGGATCCTGGCTCTGACCTGTGAGGACAGAGTCCCACATGTGGATATTTATGACCGGACCCAAACACCCAGCATCCAAGTGTTCCTTGCGCAAAGACATCTGCGCTGGGTGGGGCATGTAATCCGCATGCCCGCCCAGAGGCTCCCCCGACAGATCCTCTACGGCCAACTCCGGGAAGGCTGTAGGTCTCCTGGGGGTCAGCGGAAACGCTACAAGGACCACATAAAAACCCTCCTGAAGCGCTGTGCTATCCAGCCTTCCGCACTGGAAGTCTTGGCTGCTGATCGCCACACCTGGCGCAAATGCAGTCACGCCGGCATTGCTCATCTCCAGGAGCAGACCACTGAGAGGAGAAAACAACAAGGTTTACAGCGACATCAGCGCGCTGCAGGGGCCCCCCTTTCAAGCGTGGACTACATCTGCCCCACATGTGGCAAACCATGTGGGTCGCGCATTGGCCTGCACAGCCACATGCAATGGCATATACGAAACCCCCCTCAATAACCCATTACTGGAGCAACGTCATCATCGTAATCGATGGACAGCCAAAGAGAAGAGAGTGTGTGTGGCGAATGGTGACATGTCGAATGTGTCCAGCTGTGTCTTGCAGAAATAAGAATAAAGTGACCAAATTGTTACGAGTCGGCAGCCTCGTCACTCCGACCTGAAAGCGGAACTTAGCGGACCCACTGTCAGGTAATGTGAAGGGTGTTACTACCCCCGACGAACACATTGGTCCTGGAGGGAACGTCTCTCCTGCGCTCCTCGACTACGGTCTGGGACTCTGGGTAGTTGATACTGTTACGTGATTGGCTGTTAGTGTGTCCCTCCCATTGCTCAGTGGCACTTCTTGTTTCCCGTTTGCAGGCTTCAACAAAGCGCGAGTGACTTTATGAAAGAAATCTTGCTTCATAATTTCCGGTTTCTTCCGAGTAAGTGTCTATTACGAAATATATTGATATTGTATAATCGGCCCGGCCTTAGGTCTTGTGTCAAATGCCAGCTGATACGGAGGCCGTGAAGGCAGGGGCTTGGTTTGATTGATTGATTGATTGAGAAGTTTATTGACATGTTAAATAATTGAATCCATGTAATGCTTTAAAAAGGCAAATGGATGGCACAAAAAGCCAAAAGGCTTGTTTCCATCGTGGGACTTGTGTGTGTCTACATCGCTCGCCAGGGACGATGCTACTGTTGTGTTGTTGCTTGCTACAAAAAGATAAAAGTCGTTCTACTGCAAAGCAAAACTGTCGCCTTTTTCACCAGTCAAGTCAAGTCAGTGCCGTCACAGAAAGGCCCGCCTGTGGGTATTGATGGACGGCAAAGCTCGAGACGTTCCGCGGTGATTACTTCAGTGTTTACTTTATCAAATTTTTAAGCGCAGCTTTGCGAGCTCTCGTATAATTCTGCGCTATTTTGCTGCATGGCGAAGCCGCAATAGAACGAGAGTGGCGATTGCCGGACGTAATTAACTTAAAGTTAAAGTACCACTGATAGTCACACACACACTAAGTGTGGTGAAATTACCCTCTGCATTTGACCCACCACCTTGTTCCACCCCCCTGGGAAGTGAGGGGAGCAGTGAGCAGCAGCGGTGGCCGTAACTCATTTTGGTGATTTAACCCCCAATTCCAACCCTTGATGCTGAGTGTCAAGCAGGGAGGTAATGGGTCCCATTTTTATAGGGGTTATGTGCCATGGGGCCCACAGCCATTCTTATGTTCCAAGGGGAGGCATGGCAGAAAACAAGATTGGGAACCACCGACCTCCAGAAACCTTGTTATGACTTTTACTTCCTCTTCTTGATAGTCAAATTTGATCGTCTTCTCTGAGAACATGTTTTTGTTGTAAAATATTATACCGTGTGTATTATATTAGTTAAGAAAATGCATGGTTGCGGTTGGCATGACCCCAGGATGCAGACAGAAGGCAGAGAGCAGATCAGAAGGTTATTTAATTAGGTACCATAAAATAAAGAGCACCGGCATGGGATGAGCAGTCCTCCACGGGTGAAAAATACAAAAGCTTCACAGTTGGCAGGAGAAGGAAAACAACAAAAGCAGAGCAATAACCAGCTAAGGTGTGAACTTAGCAAAGAAAGAGGACAGGATTGGCATACAAAGCATCCTGATTGGCAAACAGGGACAGGTGTATCAAGTTAACAGAAAGTGGAAAACCAGGGAGGAAGGAGCGCTAAAACAGAAGCAAACATACAATTGTCATGATCCCACAAAACTGTTTTGTACTTTATAATTTTTTTTCTTCCAATATTTATTTGTGAATTGTATTTACTAGAAAATTACATGCCTGTTTGTTGTATTATATTTAAAAATGTATTGAAGTTGTTTAGACAAAACATTTTTTGCATTTTTTGGCCTTACTGTACCCAAAATGAGACGAGCCATGACCGAGGTACTCACCGAACTGGGATTTCGGCGTACCGTTACACCCCTACTAAAAGGTACACCTTCCAGAAAGGCTGAACAATAGTAATTAGTTGAACACCTGAGTCACTCGCACTGTACACAGAACACATGACGGACACACATGCAATTCAATCAGAATATACGCATGCACGGAACTAGTTCTCGAGAGGGTCTGGTATTTAAAAACCAAAACGTAAGTTTTTAGGTAAATAATGGCAATGTGTCATAGCCACAAAAGTAATCCCACCCCACACATTCATTTTTGGAGTATATCAGTAGAGCTCCAAAGTCAAATGGGGATTTTTTTGAACCACAGATTTTCAAATGATGTTTGTTCAGTTTCCCGAAACACAAAATGTTGCATCATCACTAAAACGGTTTCATCCTCTCAAATTGGTTTTAAAATATTCCACCACTATGTGCTATACATAGAAAAAATCTTATCAATCGCTTTTGTAATACGTTTTTTAAATTGTAAAGAGACTTTGTGCAACGTGACATGTATTCTATCGGTGAAAGTAATTAAGTTGAGGCGGTCAGTCAAGTGGCCTATTTCATTTTGTGACGCCAACAGCTAGTGCGAACCACTAACAGACTTAATGACAAAAAGCCAGACAATGAAATTGCCTTTAAATTGTCGCAACTTGTCAGGTGTTTCCAGCCTCCATCTGTCTCCTGGGATCATTATTCTAGACACGCTTATGAAAAAAAAAACATGAATAGCATTGTAATCTTCAGCAGGAAGAGAGTTTTAAATAAACATGCCAATAACCCCCGATGGGACCAAGGGGGACGGATTGTATTTTTTCCAGCAGCATGCTATGGAGAGAGTAAGGGCCACTGCGGCAGTGCCCTGGGGATCTGACTCCCACGATACGCATGCCTGCACACAAGTACAGTGTACACAGACTTGGAATACACGCATGCGCTTGTGCAGTTTTTTATTTAACATTCTGCACGGTACTGCTCTGATCAACACAGCTGAATGAGATGCAAAGCCTCCCTATTCATGACCTGTAGACTCAAGAAAAACAACACACAGTCAATAATCAAGAGAGACAGACCCATCACAACACACCACAACACACATGCATGGACAAAAACACCCTTCTATACCTGGGAATTAACAGAGGTACACGATTGACATCAGCATGCAGAAAATGCCTACAGATATGACAGATCAAGGAAGGTGATTAGTTTCAGCAAAAAGGTATTACAAATACTGCTTATTAATCATCCGAAATGTATTATTTTAGTGCATGTTTGTGGTTTCTGGAAACGAGAATTGGCAGTGCGGCTGCACACACCGCCCAGTGAAAAGGTCAAAGAGAGAGAAATTGTAATTTCTCTGGCTTAGTAGTGGCTTTAGCCATGTGGGTGGACTATTACAGTGAGTTAGGGGGGAATTGATGATCTTTTACTGAGCACACATGACCAGAATATTCTGTCAAGCTTACTACCCTCCCTTGTTCCTGGGCACAGCACCTGCTGTTTTGGGTTGGGCTCTTTGGGTAGCTGGGGCCGTACTTTGGCTCCCGCACACCGGGAGACAAATATATTGTACATACAAATTCACATACATACTCACATATATACAATTATACTTACATACACTATATTGCCAAAAGTATTTGGCCACCTGTCTTGACTCACATATGAACTTGAGGTGCCATCCCATTCCTAACCCATAGGGTTCAATATGATGTGGGTCCACCTTTTGCAGCTATTATAGCTTCAACTCTTCTGGGAAGGCTGTGTTTATAGGAATTTTCGACCATTCTCCCAAAAGTGCATTGGTGAGGTCACACACTGATGTTGGTCGAGAAGGCCTGGCTCTCAGTCTCCGTTCTAATTCATCCCAAAAGTGTTCTATTGGGTTCAGGTCAGGACTCTGTGCAAGCCAGTCAAGGTAATCCACACCAGACTCTGTCATCCATGTCTTTATGGACCTTGCTTTGTGCGCTGGTGCACAGTCATGTTGGAAGGGGAAGGGGCCCGCTCCAAACTGTTCCCACAAGGTTGGGAGCATGGAACTGTCCAAAATGTTTTTGTATCCTGGAACATTCAAAGTTAATTTCACCGAGTCCAAGCCCAACTCCTGAAAAACAATCCCACACCATAATTCCTCCTCCACCATATTTCCCACTCTGCACAATACAGTCCGAAATGTACCGTTCTCCTGGCAACCTCCAAACCCAGACTTGTCCATCATTGGAATATTTAGGAGCGAGGAAATTTTACGACTGGATTTCTTGCACAGGTGGCATCCTATGACAGTTCCAAATCACTGAGCTCCTGAGAGCGGCCCATTCTTTGACAAATTATTGTAGAAACAGTCTCTATGCCTAAGTGCTTGATTTTATACACCTATGGCCGGGCCAAGTGATTAGGACACCTGATTCTGATCATTTGGATGTGTGGCCAAATACTTTTGGCAATATAGTGCATATACACACATATGTATATTCCTTCATACATACAGTACATACGCGCACACATTGGTACTTACCCACATACATAGGTCCCTACGCTCCCACATACATACCCAAATACAGTACATACATATACACACACATTCACTGTACAAACATACATATACACATACTGTACATATACAAGTACATATGCATACATACACTCATGCATATAATCACGTTTCATCAAACATACACTACCGTTCAAAAGTTTGGGGTCACATTGAAATGTCCTTATTTTTGAAGGAAAAGCACTGTACTTTTCAATGAAGATAACTTTAAACTAGTCTTAACTTTAAAGAAATACACTCTATACATTGCTAATGTGGTAAATGACTATTCTAGCTGCAAATGTCTGGTTTTTGGTGCAATATCTACATAGGTGTATAGAGGCCCATTTCCAGAAACTATCACTCCAGTGTTCTAATGGTACAAAGTGTTTGCTCATTGGCTCAGAAGGCTTATTGATGATTAGATAACCCTTGTACAATCATGTTCACACATCTTAAAACAGTTTAGCTCGTTACAGAAGTTACAAAACTGACCTTCCTTTGAGCAGATTGAGTTTCTGGAGCATCACATTTGTGGGGTCAATTAAACGCTCAAAATGGCCAGAAAAAGAGAACTTTCATCTGAAACTCGACAGTCTATTCTTGTTCTTAGAAATGAAGGCTATTCCACAAAATTGTCTGGGTGACCCCAAACTTTTGAACGGTAGTGTATATTAACGTTGTTCCCCTAAGGGAAACTGGGTAACAATCTACAAGGTTAATACAGTTCGCTTCTCTTTCCTCCCCTATTTATCAGTTTTCTTTTGTAATTCAAGCTATCATTACATACATGTATTGTTGCATTTGAAACAATTGTATAGTTGATAATAGAGATACTTATTGTTATTCATTATCAATAGTGTTATTTCTATTGGTATTTTTATTGCTCCATTTGTAGTGTAATATTGTTCATTGTCATTTCTGTGTTATTAATATTTACTTCACTAACTGCTTCTTTGCTATCACTTTTTGTATCATCTTTGTACATACTGTATTTGCTGATGTTGTTCAGTTGTTGTTGTCCCTCTGTCCTATCCCTCTCTTGTCCCTGCACTATCCCGCTCTGTCTTTCTTTTCCCCCTTCTTTCTATCCCCTCCTGCTATGGTCCGGCTTTACCAAACATAAAATAAATCCATTAAATAAAGTCAAATACAAAGGCAACAGGAGAAGTATCCCACACTTCTCTTTTGTAAAGTAAATCTTTACAAAAGAGATGCAAATATTGGCATCTACATTAACAATATGATTTGCCTGAGTAGCTGAATAGGACAAAAAAAAGCTTACTACCGCAGTGGACCTTATTGCACTACATAAAGCAGGGCTTACACGCATGTTGCCCCTTGCTGCAACATCAGCAACTAAGTAAAGATCATGAATATGGACACAGAGTAAGAAGCTAAGTAATGAAAAGACATACAAAATGAATAATGAAAAAGTGCAGTGCACTCGGTATTTCAAAGGGTGCAGGTTCATAACAATAGAAACTAAATTACAGGTGCAAAATGTCACCCGTGTAATGTATGTGATATTAAAGTTAAATTGTGTGCAATGTGACAGCGCAAGATGAACATGTATTTAAAGCAAAAGACGCAAGCTTCACTCAACAAAAGGTTGGATATTCTCAAATACAAAACAGAAAGTGTGAAAGTGACTTCAGTTGTTTACTGGTCGCATGTGCCACATTCACATCTGTCCTCCACAAGTCTCAACTGTTACAAACAGTGTGAACTGACCATCTGCTCAGGGCCTCATTTTGGCAAATTGGCACCTTGAGGGCAAAACTGGAATGAAAACGGGCATGTGCTGTCTCACCTGCCAGTCTTAGAAAACAAGTAAATATGTTAAAGACAGGCAGTGAAGTTCACCAGAATATGAAATACAGAAAATAAAAATATCTCAAATAGTCCTGTTAAAAATAAACATAAAAACTAATGTTTTTGAAAAAAAATTTTAATCTACAGTAAACCAGAATTATGGCAATGAACACAAGTTTCAGGTGGGCAAGTAAACTATCTAAAAAGCTAAAAAATTTACTAAAGGTAGTTAAGAATAATATAGATATTTTATTTTATTTTATTTTATAGATAATTTGGTAGCTACTAATTATAGTCAATGAGAGGTAATTTTCAGAACAAAATACATACTGTGGGGGAAATAATTATTGCTCCTAATTTTGTAAATTTGAATGATATGCATTTGATCCCAACCAACAAGCAAGAATTATTTCCTCCATATGAGGATAATATTATGTGGACAATAGACCGACACAAAGAAACAGTCTCTTTCATTCAAACATCTGCAAGACCAAAGCACTGTGAAAAGACTTCAAGGCAAAATTGCAGACCTGCGCAAGTCTGGAATGGAATACAAGAAAATCAGCAAAAAACTTGGTGGTGAGAAAGAGATCATTATTAATAAAATAGTGCATAAACGTAATAAATACAAGATAACAGGCAATCACCCTTGCTCTGCAACTTCATGCAAGAAAGGATTATGGGGAAGTTGAACTAGTCCTGAATCACAGTGGCGGAGCTGGTTAATGATGTCAAGGGGAAAGCATTAATAACACATTTTGCTAGAACACATTGAAACCCTGCAGTGCCCGCAGGGTCCCCCTTCCTCAAGAAGACACATGTACAGGCTCGTCTGAAGAGTGACAGTGAACACCTGAATGACTCAAACAAGGCTTGGGAGAATGAAATGTGATCCGATGAGACTAAAATTGAGCTCTTTGGCATCGAGTGGACTTGACATGTTTGAAGGCAGGGAGATGCTCAACATGAGCCACCAGGGGAGGAGGCTGGCCAACAGCGGATACAAGGATGGCCACATAAGTCAATCTATGACAACACAAATGGCCTACTTTTACAAAACCCAAAACCAGTAAAGTTGGCACGTTGTGTAATTTGTAAATAAAAAAAGAATACATCCACCCATCAATTTTCTACCGCTTGTCCCGTTCAAGGTTGCGGGGGGTGTTGGAGCATATCTCAGCTGCTTCGGGCGGAAGGCGGTGTACACCCTGGACAAGTCGCCACCTCATCGCAGCGCCTACACAGATAGACAGACAACATTCACACTCACATTCACACACTAGGGCCAATTTAGTGTTGCCAATCAACCTATCCCCAGGTGCATGTTTGATTTGCAAATCATTTTTAACTTATATTCAATTGAATAGACTGCAAAGACAAGATATTTAATGTTCGAACTGAGAAACTATTTTTTTAAATAATCATTAACTTAGAATTTAATGGCAGCAACACATTGCAAACAAGTTGGCACAGGGACATTTTTACCACTGTGTTACATGGCCTTTCCTTTTAACAACACTCAGTAAACGTTTGGGAACTGAGGAGACCAATTTTTGAAGCTTTTCAGGTGGAATTATTTCCCATTCTTGCTTGATGTACAGCTTACGTTGTTCAACAGTCTGGGGTCTCTGTTGTGGTATTTTACGCTTCATATTGAGCCACACGTTTTCAATAGGAGACAGGTCTGGACTACAGGCAGGCCAGTCTAGTACCCGCACTCTTTAATATGAAGCCACGCTGATGTAACACGTGGCTTGGCATTGTCTCGCTGAAATAAGCAAGCCATGATAACGTTGCTTGGATGGCAACATATGTTGCTCCCAAACCTGTATGTACCTTTCAGCATTAATGGCGCCTTCACAGAAGTTACCCATGCCTTGGGCACTAATACACCCCCATACCATCACAGATGCTGGCTTTTGAACGTTGCACCTGTAACAATCCGGATGGTTCTTTTCTTCTTTGTTCCGGAGGACACAACGTCCAGAGTTTCCAAAAACAACTTGAAATGTGGACTCGTCAGACCAAAGAACACTTTTCCACTTTGTATCAGTCCATCTTAGATGAGCTCGGGCCCAGCGAAGCCGGCGGTGTTTCTGGGTGTTGATGATAAATGGCTTTCCCTTTGCATACTAGAGTTTTAACTTGCACTTACAGATGTAGCGACAAACTGTAGTTACTGACAGTGGTTTTCTGAAGTGTTCCTGATCCCATGTGGTGATATCCTTTACACACTGATGTCGCTTTTTGATACAGGGATCGAAGGTCCGTAATATCATCGCCTACGTGCAGTGATTTCTCCATAATCTCTGAATCTTTTGATGATATTACGGACCATAGATGGTGAAATGCCTAAATTCCTTGCAATAGCTTGTTGAGAAATGTTGTTTTCAAACAGTTGGACAATTTGATCACGCATTTGTTCACAGAGTAGTGGCCTTCGCCCCATCCTTGTTTGTGAATGACTGAGCATTTCATGGAAGCTGCTTTTATACCCAATCATGGCACCCACCTTTTCCCAATTAGCCTGTTCACCTGTGGGATGTTCCAAATAAGTGTTTGATAAGCATTCCTCAACTTTCTCAG
The DNA here is from genome assembly GCF_033978785.1 of Entelurus aequoreus. NCBI lineage: Eukaryota > Metazoa > Chordata > Actinopteri > Syngnathiformes > Syngnathidae > Entelurus > Entelurus aequoreus. The sequence goes on along the minus strand of NC_084738.1, from coordinate 39,474,111 downwards.
TATTTTTTGCCACTTGTGCCAGCTTTTTTTAAACATGTTGCAGGCATCAAATTCCAAATGAGCTAATATTTGCAAAAAATAAAGTTTACCATTTTCGAACATTAAGAATCTTGTCTTTGCAGTGTATTAAATTGAATATAGGTTGAAAAGGATTTGCAAATCATTGTATTCTGTTTTTATTTACGATTTACACAACATGCCAACTTCACTGGTTTTGGGGTTTGTATAAAAACACTGTAAAACACGACATTCAGAGGCATCCAAAACTGCATGCAAGCTCACACCCAAATTTATGAACCTAATAATTATTCCTCCGACCTCCAAAAACATGCACCTGGGGATAGGTTGATTGGCAACATTAAATTGGCACTAGTGTGTGAATGTGAGTGTGAATGTTGTCTGTCTATCTGTGTTGGCCCTGTGATGAGGTGGCGACTTGTCCAGGGTGTACACCGCCTACCGTCCGAATGCAGCTGAGATAGGCTCCAGCACCCCCCGCGACCCCGAACGGGACAGGCGGTAGAAAATGGATGGATGGATGGATGATTTGATGCTTTGGAATTGTTAACATGAATGTCCTTCATTTTAAGTCAGAAAAGCGGAAAATCATCATAGGCCCCCTGTAATTAGGTGTAAATCACACGGCACGGTTTACCTGGTTGAAGTTGTCCAGGGCCTTGTGCAGGTTGGCATGCATGCCTGTTGGTGGCTCGCTGGTTATCTTGATAGAATTCTCTAAGATTCCCTGTGGGATGATGTGACCCTCAGGAGTGGATGAAGGCTCGGCGCTGACAAACACCCGGAAGTTCTCATGGCTTCCCTCTGCTCGCTTTTCGAGAAGTTTTTCCAGTTTGCTTAGCCAGCGTGCAACCAGATGGATATTCTGCAAGGACAGAGGTCGTAATCAGAACCAGTAAAACAAAGGTTGACTTCCATTTTGGGCTGCAAGATTCCAGAAAAGATGTGACAGTTTTGTTCGTCCTTAGATTGCGATCATTATCAGGACAATGTATTTAAGTTGTAAATTAATCACAGTTTCCAATGGAGTATTTGTGATGAATTAATTAGTTTTTTTATTAATGTTATTAATTATCTTTATTATTAGACTCCTTCTTATCTTGTTCTGCTTTAAATAAACTTGATCTGTCTGCCAGACTTAATGAGAGGTTGTGGACGGACAGTTGACTGTTGTAGAAACACTGATAATCCATCATGTCGAAAAAACATTGTTTGCTCACTCGACAGTAAATTATTGCAAATTCTCCTCCGAGAGCTGATGAATGATCGATGCCGCCAGCGGGGCTAAGCCAGGGTGGCGAAGTTGACTGGACATGGCTGGCAAGACTCGCTAGGGAATTGAGGAGCAAGTGTCCGCTGCCTTTGCAATGACAGTGCTTCCTTGATTACAATATGGCAGCACTTGTTTGTGATGCAGGTCATTAAGTAAAATGTAAAAAAATCTGCCTCATTTAAAAATTAAATTGCATGCTAGTGTGAATGGCGCTCTTCTGCCCATGTCAACGACAACGAGCAAAATGAACAATTAAAAAAGAAAAGAGTGCATACTCCCTGCTGTCCACACTGACTTTGACGTGGCACTAAATTAAATGGTACACAGCACTCGAAACACATTTCAAGGGTGCTGACATTAAGCAGTGGTTGGCGGGTAAAACTTCAGCCTGACTTTTCTGCAAATTCATCTCAAGAGTGCAACACGGGCAGCGGAGCTGACTTGTACGATCACACAGGCTTGGATGAGCTCAATTTTCCATCTCAACTGTCCTGACACTTACAGGACATCCTGTGAATGATAAGCAGTCAGCCATGCCCGCCTTACCGCCCAACAAATTTAACCATGCAGCACTGCCCATTCCCTAAATCTAATTACAGCACTAATAACTCCAGTCATTAATTCATAAGCTTCTTTACTTTCTCATTTCCATTTGCTCTTCATATGTAATCCTCCTTATGATGACTGAGGTTAGCAGAAAGAGGAATGTCAGTTTTTTTAAGCAATATTTAAAAAAAAAAAAAAAAAAAAAAAAAAAAAGGTCTGGGCGTGGGCACATTTTAGACTCATGGACTGTGTTGATACAGGTGGCAGTTATTTTGCATTACTGCATAATTTAAGTGTTACAGTATACCTGGGTACGCAACAGACCAACTCACAAAAACAAATTAAATTTGACCATTCTTCAAATAAGTGGGATTAGGACTGTGATCGGGATAGGATTTACAATTTGAACTATGAAATAGGCTATAAAACATTAAAACATATGGGAACTGTGCATTGTATTTTTTTTTTAGGTTTTTTAACTTATTTCCTGGGATCTAAATGATCTCCCCATCCTTGAATCAGCTGTGTATGGACCTCCTTGACATGTTTACGATGAAACAAAATTGCAACCAAAAACAAGGAGAAAAACAAAAATCTACGGTAAGAAACACTCAAATATCTGATAAAGTAACTCTTTTCTGCATAACCTTGTCAGATAAAGCTTGCTTCTCCGCCTCTCTCCATCGCACAGGCTCACTGTCATTGCTAATCAAATTACTCTGCTTTGTATCGAATGATTACCAAAATGGCTACAGAAATCATTGGAATTCTTTTGATTAGTTGAATGGTTTAAGAATTGCAGTATGTCCGTTTCAAAATTGCATTGCAAATCCTGTTGCCGGCAAAGGCTTCAGTGTTAAATTGGGTTGAACTTGTATAGCGCTATTTCTACCTTTTTAAGGAACTCAAAGCGCTTTGACACTATTTCCACATTCACACACACACATTCACACGTTCACACACTGATGGCGGGAGCTGCCATGCACGGCGCTAACCAGGACCAATCAGGAGCAAGGGTGAAGTGTCTTGTTTATAGGCCTACTGAAACCCACTACTACCGACCACGCAGTCTGATAGTTTATATATCAATGATGAAATCTTAACATTGCAACACATGCCAATACAGCCGGGTTAACTTATAAAGTGCAATTTTAAATTTCCCGCGAAACTTCCAGTTGAAAGCGTCTATGTATGATGACGTTTGGGCGTGACGTCGATGGTTGAAACGGAAGTATTCGGACACATTGTATCTCAATACAAACAGCTCTGTTTTCATCGCAAAATTCCACAGTATTCTGGACATCTGTGTTGGTGAATCTTTTGCAATTTGTTTAATGAACAATGGAGACTGCAAAGAAGAAAGCTGTAGGCGGGATCTGTGTATTAGCGGCTGGCTGCAGTAACACAACCAGGAGGACTTTGAGGATAGCAGACGCGCTATCCGACGCTAGCCGCCAACCGCATCGCTGATCGGGTGAAGTCCTTCGTCGCGCCGTCGATCGCTGGAACGCAGGTGAGCACGGGTGTTGATGAGCAGATGAGGGCTGGCGTAGGTGGAGCGCTAATGTTTTTATCATAGCTCTGACGAGGTCCCGTAGCTAAGTTAGCTTCAATGGCGTCATTAGCAACAGCATTGCTAGGCTTCGACAGGCGGCACAGCATTAACCGTGTAGTTACAGGTTCAGTGTTTGGTTCGGTGTCTCCTGATAGTAGAATTGTTGATCTTCTGTCTATCCTTCCAGTCAGGGGCTTGTTTCTTTTGTTTCTATCTGCATTTAAGCACGATGCTATCACGTTAGCTCCGTAGCTAAAGTGCTTCACTGATGTATTGTCGTGGAGGTAAAAGTCACTGTGAATGTCCATTTCGCGTTCTCGACTCTCATTTTCAAGAGGATATAGTATCCGAGGTGGTTTAAAAAACAAATCCGTGATCCACAATAGAAAAAGGAGAAAGTGTGGAATCCAATGAGCCCTTTTACCTGAGTTACGGTCAGAGCGAAAAAAGATACGTCCTGCACTGCACTCTAGTCCTTCACTCTCACGTTCCTCATCCACGAATCTTTCATCCTCGCTCAAATTAATGGGGTAATCGTCACTTTCTCGGTTGGAATTGCTCTCGCTGCTGGTGTAAACAATGGGGAAATGTGAGGAGCCCTTCAACCTGCGACGTCACGCTACTTCCGGTACAGGCAAGGCTTTTTTTATCAGCGACCAAAAGTTGTGAACTTCATCGTCGATGTTCTCTACTAAATCCTTTCAGCAAAAATATGGCAATATTGCGAAATGATCAAGTATGACACATAGAATGGATCTGCTATCCCTGTTTAAATAAAAACAATTCATTTCAGTAGGCCTTTAAGGACATAACGGACGTAACTAGGATGGTAGAAGGTCGGGATTGAACCAGTAACCCTCAGATTGCTGGCACGGCCACTCTCCCAACTTCGCCACGCCGTAAATACAATCGTATAAAAAAAAAAATGTGATTCCAAAATCTTAATGGGTCGTATATAGCTTCCCTATGTCTGAGCTTGAGTAAACGTCTTACACCAGTTTACAAACTATATACAGTACCTGTTTCTTTACTTCCGCATTTTTCTAAACTTACTGAAACCATTTAACAACAGATTGGACAAATTTGTGGAGAACCAATACGGACACAGAGCCCACATTTCAACATCAATGGCATTAATCAAAATAATGGAAGAGGAAGAGATTACAGATGCAATAGACTGTAAACAGTGTGCAGCTGCAGTGTTTATGGATCTAAAAAGCCTTTGACACAATTAATCATAATATCTTATTTAATAAATGTCTACAACACAAAATAAATGTTGCGGGATACCCTAGGGACCAATACTGGGACCAAAATGGTTCAATCTTTATAAAAACGACATTTGTAAAGTTACAGTGCATCAACAAAGTATCCACAGCCCTTCACTTTTTTCACATTTTGTTATATTCCAAAAGTGAATGAATTCAGTTTTGTCCTTAAAATCGTACAGACAAAACCCCATTTTTTTTATTTTGTACATTTAATATAATAAAAATATTAAAATTCACATGTACACACATTTTACAACGATTGCTCAATACTTGGTTGATGCACCTTAGCCAGCAATTACACATGGCTGGCACACCTATTTTTGAGCAGTTTCACCCATTCATTTTTGCACATTCCTCTTAGCAGCACCACCTAAGCGCAATCATGTTGGTTTTCATCCAGGATGTCTCTGTACATTGCAGCTCCCACCATCAGTGTGTGAATGTGTGTATGAATGGTTGAATGTGGAAATAGTGTCAAAGCGCTTTGAGTACCTTGAAGGCAGAAAAGCGCTATACAAGTATAACCCATTTACCATTGTTTTTCTCTGGTCCGGCTGCACCAAACATGAATATATATGCATCTAATAAAGTCAAATACAAATAAGACAACAATCATACTCCAGTTTATCTCATGCCAACATTTGGAGAAAATAATTAATTCAGGCAATATGGATATATGGTCTGTTATCTATATGGATTATTTGCATAATGTTCTACTTAATGTGTTGATTTCTTATACACACGCCATGTACAGTAACTCAGTGACTACAATTGTGAGATTTAAAACTGAACCCAAACAATACTGTTATGATCACAAGACACTTTTTAAGACCTTTTAACATTAGTAAACTTTCTAGAGCAGTGGTTCTCAAACTCTTTTCACAAAGTACCACTTCAGGAAACATTTGGCTCTCCAACCACCATGATAAGGATTAATATTAAAATACAGTAGCGTAGTAGGCCTAAATATTCATTAAAAAAGACAGTGGTTTTATTTAACAAGTACATTTTAATATATTGGCCACTGAAATATTACAGACAATGCAAAAACTTAATCAACAATGATACTCCATATACAGTACATATTTACAGACTTTTACAGCATCAATGGCAACATCACAACGGTGTGTATTTTCAGAGCATTTATAACAATGATCAAATATTTGATTTGTGGCTTCTTAGGCCAGTTCAGTTCTTAATTAGTTAAAACTTTTCAAGTGTGTTTGGGAAATGAACTGCAAACACAATGCCAGGCATAGATGTGAAGTCAAGGAAAACAACTTTACCCAACATGTCTTTCAAGCATACTACTGTACTGGCAGAGGTTTCCAATAGGGGAATAACATGACTGCATGTACCATTTGTTACACTGTCTTGCAGCAAAGAAAAACCTGCATGTTTAAATTCACGAACGAGGGCCCATTTGGCACATGATTGTGCTATGGTAAAGAAGAAATCAATCTGTCCATACTTTGTTTGTCCGTCATTTGAAAAAAAAACTGTAAAATTGTTTCTTCTATTACCTTTACCATAGTGTTTTGATGTGAGATCATTTCTCTTAACTTGTGCCCTGTGAAAGATGCTTACTGTTCCAGAATTGATGCAGTGACCAGCATGTATTTGCAATGCAGAGAGGTGAACTGTGTCCAATAGAAGTTCACTAGATGCTCCATATAGTTTAATCCTAGACAAATATTTGTTTTCCTGACAGAAACTATCATCTTTAGTAATATGTCTGTAAAATTCAGCTATGACATTCCCTAGTTTGTGAAATAACAGGAATAGACTGCACACGTTTGACTACATTTACCATCTGCATAGGTATATTTTGAGTACCATGTATGAGCCTTAACAAATATCCATTTTTGTCTTCATCTGTGTTCAAAGTAAGTGAGATGTTTTTAGGGTCACTAAGAGGACCACCCCTATCGACAAGCTGTTTGTAAACTTCTGCATCATATATATCTTTAATGTTGTTAGCATCTGCCTTCTTTCTGCTTAATCTAAAGTTAAGCTTCTCCTGAAAACCTGGCTTGAGGAACAATGACCTTATTTGAGCCTTAACTGGAACCTCTATAAAAGGATGAAGATCTTTCTTCTGACACACTGGTCCCACAAGACAGGCATTTTATCTGTTTACTTTCTAATGGCCCAAAACAATCACTGCAGTATTTATGTAATAAAATAGGCGATGATGCAGAGCGGGATAAAAAAAAGTTTTTGAACTTCTGCACACTGTTTAAGCAGTCTGCATTCAGACTATCGGGACAAAGCAACTTGAACATTTTCAGCAAATCGCTTAGGGCCTTATCAGTGACTTTATGACAGTTTACATAACCCATGATGATCAGAAGGCACTCTGCCACGGTTACTGATGCATTGTCATATATTGGTTTGTCTGTTGTGTCCTTGATATTTGACTCTTCTGCACACTCCTCACTCAAACTATCTTCAAATCATTCATTAAACGTATGTCTGTCATTGTACATCCAATCCCCCATATCAGGGAGAGATTCCTCAAATGATTGAGATGGATCATACTCAGCATCGACATGTAGTTCAGTTGTTAGGCCATCAGGAGGATCTATGAGGGCTGATCTGGAAAATGGTTTTCCATTGTCTTTGATAGAGTCAAAAGTAGAAATATTTTCATGTGCTGAAATTAAAATAGAATAAAAATCATTAAAGGTTTTTTATAACATTTTGTCACAAGGCAAAACGTACAACATCTCAGCATATCGCTCACATTCTTACACTCAAAAGTTTGTCATATTTTAGCAGGATATGCTTTGAAACAAAATTCACAACAAAACATTAGTCAGACACAGAAGACGGTGGGTGTACCTGGCAGGTAGGGAGAGGCTTGATGTTCCAGAGTGGTACATCCTGCATGGACACCTGGAGGTTGGATGTGTTCCATTTGAAGAGCAGTGTTTTGGGCTCCTTCAGGAAGCACTGCCTCCTGCAGTGTTCCCCTGCTGATACCTCCTGACACAAAGAAGAGGAACCAAAAAACTCTAAAGATTAAAATAATTAAAAGAAAAGAAGAAAACTTGCAAAACAAGAAATAAGTTGACATAAATTGAACACATTATACAAATCCAGCTAATGGAATGCATTTACTTTTTTCCCCACATCTTGATCGCATTGTAGTTCACGTTTACATATCTTCTGTGTATGTGGTAACACATAATCCGCAGTATTAAATGTAACTCATCACAATACAACACGCACTATAAAAGGAAAGTGTGGAACTTCAGTGATAAACAATGCCAATGATTAGTACATACACAGCAGCAAACCAAACCTATGAGAAAGGATCTTGACGAGGGATGCAAATTATTGTAAATATTGCGTTATTTTGGTTTCAAAATTCTCACAATAATGCAGTGATGTGTGACGCTATCAAACGAGAACTACCGTCAGTGTGTTTTTTTCTGACAATTTTAAGTGGGCTGATCTGAGAAGTAAACTCGATCTCCCATGATAACCCGCGCAGTGTGGGACAACAGAGTTCAAACAGGGGACATTAGATAGGGACGAAAAAGAGGAAGTGTGCAGGAGTGACGGGAACGTTTGTGCTTCGTAGATCGGAGGAATTGTTGCTGTGAAATATTTCTGTGCCTATAACTGCCGTGTTAGATTAAACTAAAATAAAGTCTGCATACTGCAAGGTAAAGCATGCCACATTCATCCCGACCATTTCCAAGTCGACCCAGAGCCGTTGCAGCTCACCAGAGGAAATGCACCCGGTAGACACGGACATGCACAAAATAAGAAATTTGCCCACACTACACACCACGATGTCTACAATAAGTTAGGGAATATGAGTAATATATTAGAATGAGTTATATGTTAGAACAGTTACCTGGAAAATATCGTTGATGTGAAACCAAGACGCCAGAAGGGAAAATATCCATTTGTGAGGTATTTACATGATTAAAAGTCAAATTATTAGTTAACTCTTAAAAATCAGTATTTTATAAACTAATATAAAACTGTCCACTGCAAAGGACAGTTTCTTAGGAAGTTAAAAGTTTAAAGACACTAAACAGCAGTGATGTAACAATATCAAAATGTCATATCACCGTTACTGTGACCAAAACTATCACTGTTTGCATTATCATCGCAGTATTGTTGAATGTGCTCAAAAAGTAATCATACCCACACTCATACCAAGTTGTATTAAAAAAAACCTTACCAGACACACAATATAGTTTCTTGGCAGAATAAACATTGTTGTTTTACATTTGTTACACTGGATGTTTACTGTTTATGTCAGTTTAAAGACACGTATTTGAAAGTTTTGGTTTGTCTTTGTGTGTTACTTGAAATTCTGGATGATTCTGCACCATTCCTTTGCACTTAAAATACCTGTTTATAATAATAAATAGGACTACAACATATGAACATTATGTTTGTGTTCAATTACAGTATACTGTAAGTGTGTTTATCCTAAACATTCCTGCCACTTCATTTAACACACTTTGACATGTTTGTAACAATATCTTACCATGGCTTTAACACTGTGACGATATCATACCGTGAAATTTTGATATTGTTACATCCCTAATCATGACCTGATGTTACTTGCCAGCCTTAACTTGAAGATGAAAGGTTCAAAGAAGATTAATTACACATGCTGAACTCATATTTCAAGTTTCATTCTTCATACGTAATGCTACTATAATCAGGGTAATGCTTGTTCCTGACAAACTGTGGACAGCTTTTTATCCATCTATCTGGTCTGTAAATCTCAATCAGAACTAATTCACATAAACAAAGAACACGCATATACATATAACTTACTTAGACATTGCTCATCAGTCTCCACATTCACATGGTGGCTGCAGGACGGAATGACTGCAGGAAGAAAAATAAAGTATCACATATTATATCTGCTGCCAGTTTAATGCACCACCACTATGCCAGTCTACTCACCAATTGTACAGTCCTTCTTGATCGTTTATTTGAGTCGACTGCTTTACCAGTTCTTCTCCATCGTTTTCCAGGTTTTCGTTTTGTCATTTCGACACTCCAATACTATGTAAATATAGACAAAGGTTGCTGGAATATACAGTGGGACTTCTTAAATGTAAAACTCTATATTATATTGAAGCAGTGTTTGCTCAGTAATTTATATTGTTCCACTTCCAATGTTCTCTGTACATTTATTTCTATCATTGTTATTTCGCAATGGGATGTATAAAGTGTATCTTCTATCTCACCTCGGTGGAGGTAAGTGTTGTAGCGGCTGGCTACGGTGTGTTAGCCAATGACTTTGGCTGGGGGGGGGGGGGCGGGACTTCCGGGAGGGATAGGGAAGTGACGTTGTTAATAGTGTTGTTTCGAGTTTTGCCGGGAAAAGGGTTAGACACACATTGGAGCTGTTGTGTGGTTGAATTACATCTTGTGCAATAAAGACAAGACAAACAAAGAAGTCGTATGAGCCTACATTTCTGGGATTATTACAGTATCATAGCTTCTAGCAAGGTGGTTGCGCCGTTGAATGCGGCATTTATAGCTCTATTTTTCGTAACACAGTGACGTTACAGTAGTTCAATAAATACTAACTTGTGTGTTAAAGTAATTTAAATACCAAAACAAAAACAATAAATGGTATTACTTACTTTCAGTCGTTATTCATTCGATGCTGAATCGTTTCTTCCAAACGAAATCAAGTCACATCCGCCCACTAAATGCGCATGCGTGTTTTCCAGGAAGAGCAAATATGATTGGACTCATGGGGCGCCGTGCCAAATCTCGCGAGAATGTTGTTGAGACAGATCCACATCTCAGAATTTAGATAAAGTTGATTTTCTCCTTATTTGTCCTTCTGAAAATAGCCATTTTTGGCTATGTGTAACTTTCAAAGGAAGAAAATTCAGAAAATTCACGCTTTGTATCAGACAGCAGCGGACATCACGCGTTGTTTGCCATCAGTTAACGTCAGAAGAAGAAGAAGCGGGAAAACAGTAGGTGGCGTAACATTTTAACGTTGTCTGCGCCAACCTTAAATTAAAACGAAGAAGAAAAAGAAAGAAAAGAAGAAAGAAAAGAAGAAGCGGGAAAGTTTTTGGAAACGACGACCGCAACGCCTGCGACATGAGACTTGGGGAGGTAAGTATCCTAATATTGTTTAGTTGTTCAACCATGTAATGTTGTGAAGTGAAAATATTTAACTGTTGTGACAACGGCGTGGTCCTTCGGGAGGTTGCGGTAACGCTAATGGCGTCTGCCCATCAAGTAATGTTAGTATAATGACCTTCACAATTAGATTCGACAGTGCATATTAATTTGGGGGGCTTGACTTTAAAATGTTTTATAATACTGTTGTAGGTAAAGTAACAATCGACAAAGAAGGTCAGGGCTGCATTTTATTGGTATGGCTGGCTAGTTGTAATAAATAAGAGATGACATCCAAAAGTGTTCAATGATTAACCAATTTGCCCCGCCATTTTGAAAGCAGCAGTACATTTGCTTACTAACTGGCAGTGGCCAGTATGTTTTGTATCATGCTACTGATTATATAAACTGCATATATATTGGAAAATAAAGTAGGTATGTGTGTACAATTTTAAACATTCATTCATTTTAATGAAACCAATATTATCAGACAGGTCTTGTTAAGACTAGTTACGTGATATAAGAATAATTTTGCTGTGATACATGTTTAAAAAGTTATGATTGTTTTAACCTGGTCAAAATGCACTAATTTATGGTCAACCTCTTCAATACAAAGTCATTGGGGCTCAAGATTTTATTCATGACCTTTTTTGTTAAAAATGCCATAACTTTCTTAATATGTACCCTATTTTAAAAAGGTGCCATCAAGCCCCCCGCATCCCAAAATAGATACAAATTAAAATAAGAATTAAACTGTCTGGGTTGAGATTGTTTTACTATAGCCAGAACGATCATAAACAATCATTTTGTTTACTTGTTTTTGACAGAAGTTAAATATGATTCACCCAAAAAGTTAACATCCATATGGAGTGACTCCATATATGTAAATACTTTCCATTTATATTATAGTTCCATCCATCCATCTATTTTCTACTGCTTTTCCCTTCCGTGTTGTGGGGGGTGCTGGAGCCTATACCAGCTGCGCTCGGGCGGAAGGCGAGGTACACCCTGGACAAGTCAACACAGATCGACAGACAACATTCACACACTCGCGTCAATTTAGTGTTGCCAATCAACCTATCCCCAGTTTGTGATCCAAAATTAGTTTTTTCATTAACAGGATGGACAAAAAGAAAATGTCAACAAAAAACAGGTTAAGACAGCGTTTCTCAAAGTGTGGGGCGCGCCCCACTGGTGGGGAATAGAGACATGACAGGTGGGGCGCGAGGAACGGGAGGAAATTTCACTTTCCTTTTTTTTTTTTTTTTAATTATATTCTTAGATTTTTTTTTTTTACTATGCTTTCATTTTCTATACACACTGTAAATCCCTTTGTGATTCTGTCTGTGGAATCCGCTATATAAATAAATGTAAATTACTTATTTTTCCTGTAGGCTTTACATTTCTAGGTAGGAGCGAAAGTTTAACAGACATAGCAACAGTAACTAATGGGGGCGGGGCTAAGCGGAAGCTTTGTGAATGGCGAGTCACTGTGCGAGGATTTGCTGTTTTGCAAATACATAAAAAATAGAGCCACTGCTGATGAGCTGTTCGAGATAATGGACAGTTTCCTCAAAGAACACGACCTTAAATGGGAAAACTGTGTGGGCTTTTGCTCTGATGGCGCACAGACCATGGCAGGGTAAAGAAACGGACTGCAGGCTCTAATAAAGAGGGTTGCGCCAAATGCGCATTGGACACATTGTGTCATTCACCGGGAAGCACTCGCGTCAAGGCAACTCAGCCCCGAACTCAATGAGGTTTTAACAGTGGCAGTGTCAAGCCTGCAACCCCGATTTGAAAAGCTGTGCAGTGCAAAACAGGCTCATTGCAGCCACTAATGCTGGAGTACTGTAAAACTCATGTTCACTTGCAGGGGCGCCGAAAAGGGGGGGTAAACGAGACGGATTCTAGGCGCTCATGATGGAGGGGGGCCCAGAGAGGCCCCTAATGATGATGAAATTATAATACAGAAAAAATAATGACACTAAGTTATTAACTAACATATAATCACACATGTTTTATTTTCCATGTCCTGGTAACAATACCTTTATTTGTTTTGGAAGCATCAAAACCTGCAGGGCCCTCCCTTCCCCCCCTCTATTTACGTAAAATGGTTCAGTCTGACTGGATCAGCTGCAGGTAGAGCACCGCCTAGGGATGGGCGATACCACACTTTTAGGATTCGATACGATACCGATACTTTTTCTTGCATTTTCATCGATACCGATACCGATACCAATAATTTCTTATTGGCAATTTTTTGTCAGTCAAAAATATTGTTACTATTGTTATTATTTAAGACAAATCACAAGACAAATACAGACCATTTATACCACATTTATTATGGTCAATATATAATACAAGTAAAATTAAAATAAATAACATAAATATGAAAAATAAATTAAATATTATATATAATAATAACTATATATTATATATAATAATAATTAAATTTTAGGGCTTTCCAATTAACAGTCAAATCCGAATTGCAAGAAGCTGCAGTTATTTTTTTAAAGTTTGTGATATAATTAGCAATTAATGAAATATGAAATAGGCTAATGTTTTCGAAATGTAAGAAATCATGTCACAGATTAAAACCAAAATCACATTCAATCATATATTCAAGATTTTCTTGGAAAAAAATAAAACTGTAATGCAAAGATGAAGAATCTCCAAATTGTATCTCTTTCTTATCTTGTTTTAAATACTCAAGCAATTTTCAACTAACAGTAAATTCCCCTGTGTGGAAATTATTTGAATTTAGGATAATCATTTAAACATCCATCCATTTTCTACCGCTTATTCCCTTCGGGGTCGCGGGGGGCGCTGGAGCCTATCTCAGCTACAATCGGGCGGAAGGCGGGGTACACCCTGGACAAGTCGCCACCTCATCGCAGGGCCAACACAGATAGACAGACAACATTCACACACTAGGGCCAATTTAGTGTTGCCAATCAACCTATCCCCAGGTGCATGTCTTTGGAGGTGGGAGGAAGCCGGAGTACCCGGAGGGAACCCACGCAGTCACGGGGAGAACATGCAAACTCCACACAAAAATATTCAGTAAACATTACTAAAAAAAAAAAAAACAATGCCTGTTTTAAGTCAACAAATGGACAACACTGGATATGCCTGGCTGCATCGCTGTCGGCTGGCTGTGTGTGTGTTGCACGTTGACGACGCTCATTCGCTGTCTCCTGTCACGTGACTGGGCCAGCTCTATACTCTGCCAGGTACAGGGGTGTCCCAGCACATAGTAAGTTAAGTAAGTCATCAAAAACATCTGAAAGTGATGCTTGCACCCCCCACACGCCGTTTTTTGGTTTATATCGATACTTTTTTCAGAAAAGTGATGCCAAATGAGTAGCGTGTGAGTATCGATATATCGATACCACAGGATCGATACGCACATCCCTACACCGGCCATTTGTCACAGCGGGCAAAGCGGAAGAGACAGCAGTATGCCTCAAAAATCAGGCAGCCAAAAAAGAAAGAAAAATAAAAAAAGAGAGGAGAAGGAGTTGAAGGGTCGACAATATATCACAAAGGTGGGTTTGTTAGTTGTGGTGGAAAGTTATCCATATTAACTTTGTCCCTGTCTGTGGTAATAAGCTAGCTCACTTTTCTCACCATGTTAGCTCAAGAAAACTCTGGATTTTTGCATTTTACTGCTATATTAGTTAAATAATCAATCCAGTCAAACATTTATCAAGCTGTTCTTATTCAATACTAGTTGATCTCCCCTCTGTCAAAATGATGCCTCATTCTGAACAGAGTCAAGTGCACCAGCAGCAGCAGCTGCTGTCTGTCAGCCCCCAAGTCCCCCTGCCCCTGAATCAGCCCCAGTGCCCCCACATGAGGAAGGAGGTGAGCAGCTGTGTGTGTTCAAATAATAATAATAATAATAATAATATAATACAAAATATAATACATTTTACTACAGTCTCAAGAATCAGTGGTGCAGCAAATAAATGACTCAAAATTAATTCCATTGTATTCAGAATACCATTAAAATGCATAATTGCATGTAAAATAGCATCAAAAAATGTTGCCGCTGTGTTGGGGGCCCTGTAAAGATTCTTTTCATGGGGCCCAAAATCCCTAGCGGCGCCCCTGTTCACTTGCCCTGTCTTGCCAAAATGCATGGCACTTTTATTTTATTAATTATTGAACTTGATGCAAGTTATTTGATTTATTCTTGAACTTGAAGCAAGTTATGACACTTTTATTTGATTTATTATTGAACTTGATGCAAGTTATAACAATTTTTTTGATTTATTATTGAACTTGATGCAAGTTATAACACTTTTGTTTTATTTATTATTGAACTTGATGCAAGTTATTTGATTTATTATTGAACTTGATGCAAGTTATTTGATTTATTATTGAACTTGATGCAAGTTATAACACTTTTGTTTTATTTATTATTGAACTTGATGCAAGTTATTTGATTTATTATTGAACTTGATGCAAGTTATTTGATTTATTATTGAACTTGATGCAAGTTATACCACAGCTGCACAGTTATTTTATTTATTATTGAACTTGATGTTATTTTATGTTATTGAGTTTGAATGTATACAACTTGATGTTACTTGATGTTCAATAAATTTGAAAATGTTAAGCTTGGCATTAGCGTTCTGTTGGGGCGATGGGGGCAGGTGGGGCTTGAAAACTCCCCCTTGTCCAAAGTGGGGGATGACAAAAAAAGTTTGAGAACCACTGGGTTAAGAGTTCCCACAAAGAAAATGAAGGACCTGCATAATTCTCCTCCCCCAAATGAGCAATCTGGTAAGTCTATGTATGTGTGGCAAAGCGAACTACGGATAAACCAAATTGCAGTGTTACATGTAGCTAACAAACTGGAAAAAGGACTTTATTAGTTTGTTTAGTACTTAAAGAACAGCTGAGAATGCCACCTTGGGAAAGTCGCCCCAAGGAAGTTAGGTAACAGTACCCTAATTGTAATGAGGCCACACACCACTAAGACAGCAATGGGTAAGCTCATATTACTGCATATGCTTTAAAATGCAAATAGGGATGGGGAAAGGGAATAATCATAACAATGTTGTCCAAATGAGGTGACAAATACCAGTCCAAATTTGTATATTCAAATAAAACATTTTAAACACGTTCTCTTTTGCACTCTCTTTCAGGGTGTTTGGCATTCGTCAGACGGGAGGATGGTTATACCGGCAAAATCTACAGGAGCAGACATTTTGTCAATATATGAAGCTCCTGTGCAGATCTTAGATCTTAGAACAGGAGATTCTGTTTTAGCAAAGTGGTCAGATGGTAAATTGTATAGGGCAACTGTTGAATATATTTCAGGAAAAGATCAGACTCAGTCACCAAAAGGCTGCCAAACTCCACAGGAGTCATTTTTAAATATGTTGGAAGCCAATGAGCCATCACACTCAACATCAGGGTCTGACACCATTACAGTAGATCAGAACCCACTGTCTGAACATGGTAGTACCACAGCGCTGAATCTACCAAGTGATGGGGAACTTGTAACAGGCAGCAACACTGTTGGACCACCACCACCCTATGGGTAAGCTTGACATTTATTACCTCATGCCTATGGGGCTACAAGTTCAAAACTTTTAATCTTTATAAAATCATATTTGGTGAATTTCCAAACCAAAAAAACAGTATTAACTGAAATATTATTTTATCTGCCATCAAATAATTGTTTCAGTAAATAGTATGTGATAGACAAATGCAAATATTTAATGTATTTAATTGCCCAAAACCCAACATCTGTATCCACTTTGATTTCAGGATTAAAAGTTCTGAACTTGTGGACCCTGAAAACAATTATTTGCCATCATTTTATTACTTTTTAACCATGGTCAAAATGTTCATAGAGTGTAAATATCAACTCTACAATCTCATGTGTCAAAACTAGGGAGTAACAAAATGAACATTTCATGTCATGGTTACAATTGTTATCACAGTATTGATGAATGTGCTCAAGAAGTTCTTGAACACACACTAAAATCTTATGAAGAAGTTTTATTGAGAAAAAAAAATTGTTACACAATATATACTTTCTTACGGAGCCCCTAAAGGGACATGGGAATTTTTTGTTTTTAGACATGTATCTCGTGGCCACGAGAAACTTTTTATTAAAAAAAAAACAATTTTTTTTTTTTTTTTTTACTAAAAGTTTCTCGTGGCCACGAGAAACTTTCTCGTGGCCACGAGAAAGCATTGGATGCGTGCTGATGGTTTGGTGTGTGTTAAAATGGCAGTTTAGGAGTTAATATGGCTGTATTTCCAATTAGGACTTTCCCCCATGTGTGTTGTGGCAAAATGTGAATGCTTGATTAGTAGGTGTGAGACAAACACTTTATCTTCCTGGTTATTGTAACGCTACGTGTTTGACATTATTTAAGACTTTATCATGCCCGGGAAAGGACAGTTTTCCTCTTCTGTGGCTGTGGGGGGTGGGCGTGGCTTGCGGACCTGCAGTGAAGCGGAGTGTGTCAGTTAGTCCCATGTTGATGTGATCAAACTTATTTCTTGCTTGGAAGATACACACACAATTGTAACTGTTATTTATTCCTGCAAATAATAAATATGTACAACGTGTTTGGATGTATTCATTTATGTAAAATTGTCATTAAATGTAATATTGCCTGACAAAAACTGATTCGACGTACGTAATATTTTGATATTTACACATCGCATATTTACACACGTGCATCTGACTAGAATACCCTTATGTGCATTACATATATCAACATCAACTACCTACTGTACTGTTTACTTGTTGAAATACCCTCTTTAGAACAAATATCTACCCACATAATTTATGTGTATATATATATATATATATATATATATATATATACATACATACATACATACATACATACATACATATATATATATATATATATATATATATATATATATATATATATATATATATATATATATATATATATACACATACATACATATATATATATATATATATATATATATGTATATGTATGTGTGTATATATATATACATATGTATGTATGTGTATATATATATATATGTATGTATGTATGTGTATATATATATATATATGTATGTATGTGTATCTATATATATATATATATATATATATGTGTGTGTGTATCTATATATATATATATATATATATATATATATATATATATATATATATATATATATATATATATATATATATATATATATATATACATACATTTTATGTATAAGCATGTATATATATACTCTACCGTTTAAAAGTTTGGGGTCACATTGAAATGTGCTTATTTTTGAAGGAAAAGCACTGTACTTTTCAATGAAGATAACTTTCAACTAGTCTTAACTTTAAAGAAATACACTCTATACATTGCTAATGTGGTAAATGACTATTCTAGCTGCAAATGTCTGGTTTTAGGTGCAATATCTACATAGGTGTATAGAGGCCCATTTCCAGCAACTATCACTCCAGTGTTCTAATGGTACAATGTGTTTGCTCATTGGCTCAGAAGGCTAATTGATGATTAGAAAACCCTTGTGCAATCATGTTCACACATCTGAAAACAGTTTAGCTCGTTACAGAAGCTACAAAACTGACCTTCCTTTGAGCAGATTGGGTTTCTGGAGCATCACATTTGTGGGGTCAATTAAACGCTCAAAATGGCCAGAAAAAGAGAACTTTCATCTGAAACTCGACAGTCTATTCTTGTTCTTAGAAATGAAGGCTATTCTACAAAATTGTTTGGGTGACCCCAAACTTTTGAATGGTAGTGTATATATATATTATATATTACTGTAACTTGTTCTTAAAAATAGTAGTTATTTTGTATGTCAAATTTAGTGTTTGTGTGTATATATGTATACTGTATATATGTATGTGTGTTTCTGCCTATACAGTATACATGTATATGTGTGCGTGTATATACTGTATATATATATATATATATATATATATATATATATATATATATATATATATATATATATATATATTTATATATTATATATACACATATAAATTATATGGGTAGATATTTGTTCTAAAGAGGGTATTTCAACAAGTAAACAGTACAGTAGGTAGTTGATGTTGATATATGTAATGCACATAAGGGTATTCTAGTCAGATGCACGTGTGTACATATGCGATGTGTAAATATAAAAATATTACGTACGTCGAATCAGTTTTTGTCAGGCAATATTACATTTAATGACAATTTTACATAAATGAATACATCCAAACACGTTGTACATATTTATTATTTGCAGGAATAAATAACAGTTACAATTGTGTGTGTATCTTCCAAGCAAGAAATAAGTTTGATCACATCACCATGGGACTAACTGACACACTCCGCTTCGCTGCAGGTCCGCAAGCCACGCCCACCCCCCACAGCCACAGAAGAGGAAAACTGTCCTTTCCCGGGCATGATAAAGTCTTAAATAATGTCAAACACGTAGCGTTACAATAACCAGGAAGATAAAGTGTTTGTCTCACACCTACTAATCAAGCATTCACATTTTGCCACAACACACATGGGGGAAAGTCCTAATTGGAAATACAGCCATATTAACTCCTAAACTGCCATTTTAACACACACCAAACCATCAGCACGCATCCAATTGTATTTAAAAAAAAAAAAAAAATATATATATATATATATATATATATATATATATATATTTTTTTTTAAATAAAAAGTTTCTCGTGGCCACGAGATACATGTCTAAAAATAAATAAAATCCCATGTCCCTTTAGGGGCTCCGTACTTTCTTAATAGAAGAAATCTAAGTTTTTAAACATTCAGTTTCACGTCAAAATATAAATTCCGCATTTTTTAAAATTAAATATAAATAAAAATATATACAAATATAAATACAAGTAGTGTAAGGATGGGAGTTGAAGGATGAGTGTCAAAAAACAGAGCTAACTTTGCTTTCTTATCAGCAATCGAGCATTAATGAAACACCATTGGGTTCTCAGAGCAACACACAACACAGGAAATGTGTCCCGTGAAACCTGTCCGACCGGAGCTTTCAACAATAACAAAAGTTCCATGGATGAATTAAGTAAACAATATCAAAAAATAGGATCCAAACAAAATTTGTGGAACGCTCGCCTCGGCCGCAGGTACTTGCTGTTGCTTCGCACTGATTTTCAGGACAGGGAAACCAAAACAAGTTTGCTAGTTAGCATAATCAAGCTAGCTTACTTGTTGTTGATACTGTTACGTGATTGGCTGTTGGTGTGTCCCTTCCATTGCTCAGTAAATACTGTTAACTGATTGTCTTGTTATAGTATGTCCCTGCCATTGCTCAGTGACACTTCCTGTTTTCTGTTTGCTTGGTTCCCAAAGCATGAGTGACCTAATGCAGCGAATCTTGCTTGCTCGAATATTTTATCAAACGCATTTAATATTGATATGATTATGTGTCTATCGCGATATATATTTATTGTTTTATTGCCCCGGTGCTATGTAGTATTGATTCTTTTAAAAAAAAAATTGGGGCTTGCATGGGAGCACTACGTGTGGATAGAAATGTTACTCTTTTTTGTGAATTTTCCTCTTCTTTTGTCAAAGGTTGCTCACATGCCTGTACTTCCACCGTGAAAGAAAGGAGGTAGGGCGGTAATCTCAATAAGCAATAGTTTAAAAAACATATTTAAACCAAATATAAGTACTGGTTTGACAGTTTATACTTAATTGTACATTTCATAAATAATCCTGAGATATATAAAGTAATAACTTTTTGGTGATAGTCAATGTTATGTATAACTTAATATTAAAAAATCCGTCATAACCTGTTAGTTGGTATTGTTGACTAAGTGAGTTGTCTATTTCCTTGCAGTCAAGATGATTTCATCTTCAGTATTGGTCCAGTTCCTTTGTGTTTGATGTGAAATGTTTCTGTTTAGGAGTACTGTACAGAACGATTATAGATATGGTCAATTTTGGTCATGGTACATTTATTTTCATTATTGGTACCGTGCATCATAGAGTAAGGAGAACAAATAATTTATACACTGCTGATTTTGTAGTTTGAGGTCTGTTACTTATATTATTATTATTATTATCCATCCATCCATATAGGCACACTTCAATTGTAAGTGATAGAATCCAAAACAAAAATCCGTAAAATCACATTGTATTCTTTTAAAAAAGTAATTGATGTGCATCTTATTGCATGAAATCCATATTTTATACTTCAGAGAAGTAGAGGTAAAAAAGAGGGAAAAAATGCAAATTACCTGAAAATCATACAATGTCATTTTTTGTTTTGTTTTATATTTTACAGAATCACCAGTCTATTAAATACTTGTTCTCCTTTGGCCGCTGGAAGTTAAAATGCGGGTCAATTCAGTAATTTTTTTGTAGTTCAGTATTTCTCATCTCTTTTGATATTGCATATATATATGGACAAGTTGGGTTTATAGAATGGTAATCTATGGTTCAATCTTCATCGTATGGGCAGCTGTTTTCCGGCACCCGGACCTGAGGCCGAGGGTCTATGCCTTTTACCACCCCAGGCCCGGGGGGCCCTCCCGTTCATATGTCAGGACACACAGAAGTGAGCCAGGTCACCGAGCAGTCATCCAGGTCCGCCAGGCCACGCAAACCATTAGGAGCACGATATGGTTCAATGAAATTTCATGATAGGTTTACCAAAGAGGGAACCATCGGTCCATCACCCTACAGCGGCAGTACAGCCATACCATCACCGTATGGCCTCCACATCAATTGTCAATTTCCCTATGGGGGCCATACATCTAGCCTACCACCGTATGGCCTCAACATCAAAGGTCCATCTCCCTACGAAGACCATGCATCTTGCCCATCACTGCATGACTTCAACACCGCTGGCCCATCACCAAATGTCTACAACACCTCTGGTCCTTCACCCGGCGTACACAATCCACCTGACAATAAAAACCCAGCTTTCCTGGCACCGGACAGGAGAGATGCAGGCAACCCATCTGTCGAGGACACTATCTCATATCAACCGCAGGCAGAAAAATCATGGACGCCATGTGATGGATGTAGGAAGGAGTTCGAAAAAATCCTGCGAGAAAAGCAACTAATCGAAGAAGTCCTCTTGAAAATAGGCAAGTAATTCATGCTAATTTGTTCATGATGTAATTGTTTTGTTTACTTAAATTTGTGATTGGGCCTTAACACATTATTTTCTCATTCTGGTATTGTGCTATTTTTTCCCTTTCAGATCCGGGCCAAGTCAGAGTACACCAAACTCTCTGCGACCTGGAGACAAATACAGCGATGGCCCTCCTCAACAATCGGGCCAGCAGGTGCTCTTTCCTGAGAGCGGCGTATTCATATCATCGTTCCGCCTTGCTGCCATGAGTCATGCTTCAAAGCCCAATTGTATGCGTTTATTCCACACACTTTTTGACCACTTTTTTACAGTTGAGGAGTGTCAAAATGCTGTCCTTTTTGGTCGCCCTAGAAACAAACCTGCAGGAACAGGAAAGCGCATCCTTGACCGGAAAAAAGTTGAAGGAATCTTAAGTAAGTTTTCCCGAACTGAGGGTGTTTTCAGGCCAAAATTGTGTAACAATAATTAAATTGAAGTTCAATACGAGAAAGTTTGATCCCTTATTGATTACAGCACACTAGAAGCATAACTGAATGTTACATAATTACAGTTTGTGATTGGCCAAAAAACTAGCTTTGTGATAAGCAATATAGTGTTATGTCCATCAACTTGAAGTGTGGTTGTGTGTATTAATGTACTGTATGTTCAGGGTTTCCGCAAGGCATTAAAGGGATTTTGCGTAAATTAAGGCCTTAAACGGCAATAAAAAGCATTAAATGCGTTGTCCAGAGGCATTTAAAAAATTAAATACAATTGTAGGCCATGGCCGATAGTCAATATGTTAAACGGTAAATGAAAATTAACTTAAGAACGTTACGGTCATCGAAATTGCTACGTCTGTCTGTGTTTCTTTTTTTTAGGTGTAGCTGTTAAACTGCATACAAGAGGTATTGTAAGGTGGGAACGCGACAAAAGCACTGCCTCAAAACGGCAAAATGAAACTGCACCGGGGGCCTAAACTTTTCCATTCTTTGGTCACTGTAGGCGTGTAGTCCTTAACTGTGACACCATGTCAGGATAATGGGGAAGCTGAGCTTTTTTCCATACACGACTCGTTTATTTCAATCACCTCCACTTCATATGAGCTAACTTGGCTAACATTAGCAACTGCCGTGACTAGGGTTGGGTATCGAGTATCGATTGGAACCGGGACTAACTCCGATTCTCCCGGAATCGTTCAAAAGTTTAAATTTCGATTCCTACTTTCGATACCAGTCCGCCGACCGGAAAAAAATATGTCCGCCGAAACGGAAGAAGAAGCCGCTGAACACCAACGAAGAAGCGCCCACCGCCGGAAGTGTTAGCATAGCCGAGCGAGTCAGTCAAGCTCAAGCATGGATAGCGGGCGTCGGCGGTCGAAAGTGTGGCTTTACTTTACAAACAAAAATGAAATAACCGCGAAATAACAGAGCTCCATGTCCATCAAGAAACGAGTGGAGAGAGAGCTGCAGATGTACCAGGACGTTCCACCGATACTTATGTCTGACGACCCTGCTGCATGGTGGTGGTCCGGTGGAACCAACAAAAGACTTATCCTTTGCTGTCATATCTCGCTTTCTCCTATTTATGCGTTCAAGCTTCTTCCACACCCAGCGAACGTGTATTTTCCACAGCACATCTGTCCAGAACGCTCACGCATCCTGCCCGAGAAGGCGGATATGGTCATTTTCCTAAACAAGAACTGTCTCTGATTTTATACTGTACCTGCTGCTAATCTGGACTGGGTTTTGCAAGTTGTTTCTTATTGTTTATTTGCTTTTCTGCACCAGGTTAGCCCATCAGTGGGAGCACGGTAACATTTTTAAGTACCTGCAGCATCATAAACTTGTGTGTGTAAATGTGTTTTCATGAGGTTTTCAAAAATAAAGCTCTCTTGAGGAAAGTGTACCCCTGGGAAAATGTATTCATAATTTATAATATTTATATTCAAGTTCAAATATTTGATATTTATATTCTAGTTGAAAACAGCCCTGTGAGGAATTTATAGTAAAGTTCATAAAAAGTTAATAGAATTAAAATTTGATGGAGAATGTCAGACTATTTCATTCAGAAAGACTGGCAGCTAGCTCATTTAAAATATCCTAAACTTTTTTTTGACCCTGCCTCTTAAAAGAATCGGAATCGAGAATGGTCAGGAATCGGAATCGAAACAAAGAATAGGAATCGGAATCGTTCGAATTCAAACGATACCCAACCCTAGCCGTGACGCAGGCGCCTCAAGTGATCTACGCTGGCCTAGGATGGACAAACAAGGCTATTTTCACAGCAGACCACAACTCTTTTATTCTCTGACGTTCCCACAATAAATGAATACAAGACATGACACTCGATACATAACTTGCTATTTACTGTAAACATTTTAAACAACAGAGAGGGTGTAAACTACAATATATTCAATATGTTTAATTGACATACCTTTTTTTTTATGCATCTTATTGGCATTTTTCCAAATATCGTTATGTATTTTTCTAAAATGTCTACGGCCATGCACAGTCAAAACACCAGATGCTACTCCAGAAAAATAAATAAATACAAATACATTCTCCAATTAAACAGCTTAGTAAGCCAATTCTAATACACTAGATAGTAACAGTTAATGTAAACTGTTCAACTAATTAACTTGTCTAATGCTTACAACTGTGTATACAGATAATTGTAAGCTTTTGACTATATATAATAACTATATGCAGTTGCACATGGGCATTACATTTTTTTAAGTACCAAAAGAATGGTATTAAAAAGCATTAAATTAGATTTGCATTATTATTATTATTATTGCATTGCGTAGATTTGATACCTGTAAAACTCGTATGTGGCAAAATTACGAATGCCTGATTATTATGTTCTTGCCTTACAGCGTATGTCCTGAGATGCGGTACCCTTCCTGATTGGGACAATATTGAGGAGGCCAAGCTCAAGAAAGCTTTGGTAAACAAATGTCGGCCCAGAGCAGGTTTTAAGTAGGCCCTTGTACCTGCCAAGTTCATTCTGGGGTAGGATGTTTCCTTTGTAAACATGTTAATATTTTGGTCTGGGGTTGCACAGTAATTAATTTAAAAAAAAAAAATTTGCCGTATGATGTAGCTTTTAGTACCACGTTATACTGTGACAATGCATATTGAGCTGTGCTGTGTCTCGCAAATTTGGCACCGATGCAACCTCACTAACAAGCTAGCGGCTAATAGCCCGTCACAGTGCAAAGCTGTTTCCAAATAAAAAAATAATACAACTGGAAATGACGCAGTATGTTACTGCTTACATAATCAGGTATATTAGTAGTAATAGTAATTCAGTGTTTGTATTTGAGTGGGCCCCAGACCCCTCTGTAGTGAAAAAGTTGGTCGGGCCCCGAGGTAAAAAATGTTAAGTATCCCTGGTTTTCAATGTGTGATTATTTGTTGTATGTAGACCAGTTCCAAACAGCCCGGTTACAATTTTATAAATGTATTTCAGTTTTTGCTTGGAATATTTAAAAAATGGAAAATGTTGTCATTTACTCACCCTCTTACTGAGTTGAAGTCAAGTGGTTTTTTTTTAACTACGGTACATGGTTTGCTCAACAAGGAGTTAAAAAAACTACACCTGACTTTTTCACGTGTGGGGCGGTATAGCTCGGTTGGTAGAGCGGCCGTGCCAGCAACTTGAGGGTTTCAGGTTCAATTCCCGCTTCCGCCATTCTAGTCACTGCCGTTGTGTCCTTGGGCAAGACACTTTACCCACCAGCTCCCAGTGCCACCCACACTGGTTTAAATGTAACTTAAATATTGGGTTTCACTATGTAAAGCGATTTGAGTCATTAGAGAAAAGCGCTATATAAATATAATTCACTTCACAACAACAAAGTGAGTAATTGGGGTTAAATTAATTTATATTTGTATTTGTTTTATTTTTTGTATATTGTTTCTATGTTGTTTTAATTATTGTGAATGTCAATATGTACATTATGTTTGTAATAATTAACTACATTTAAATTGTTGTATTTAATCTATTTTTATATCTTATGTTTTGTATTTTTGTATAGCCAAATAAAGTTATACACCTTTCAATATTTGAGTATTTTTTTTACTGTTATTTCTAATTAAGTCAGATAATTGAACTCTCAATTCGTTCTCATTATTCTCAAATTTGAGATATGATGGCTTTGTTAAGACATTTAAGAGAAATAATCAAGACATGAAAGAGACATACATAAGATCTCTTTTATTGCTCATACATCTCATTTATTTCTCTTTAAAGGCCTACTGAAATGATTTTTTTTATTTAAACGGGAATAGCAGATCCATTCTATGTGTCATACTTGATCATTTCGCGATATTGCCATATTTTTGCTGAAAGGATTTAGTAGAGAAAATCGACGATAAAGTTCGCAACTTTTGCTCGCTGATAAAAAAAAAGCCTTGCCTGTACCGGAAGTAGCGTGACGTCACAGGAGCTAGGATTCCTCACAATTCCCCATTGTTTACAATGGAGCGAGAGAGATTTGGACCGAGAAAGTGATGATTACCCCATTAATTTGAGCGAGGATGAAAGATTTGTAGATGAGGAACGTTACAGTGAACGACTTGAGAGGCAGTGATTGACGTATCTTTTTTCGCTCTGACCGTAACTTAGGTACAAGCTGGCTCATTGGATTCCACACTCTCCTTTTTCTATTGTGGATCACAGATTTGTATTTTAAACCACCTCAGATACTATATCCTCTTGAAAATGAGAGTCGAGCACGCGAAATGGACATTTAAAGTGACTTTTATCTCCAAGACAATACATCGGTGACACACTTAGCTACTGAGCTAGCGCGATAGCATCGTTCTCAAATGAAGATAGAAACAAAATAAATAAACCCCTTAATGGAAGGATAGATAGAAAATCAACAATACTATTAAACCGTGGACATGTAAATACACGGTTAATGATTTCCAGGCTGGCGAAGGTTAACAATGCTGTGCTAACGACGCCATTGAAGCTAACTTAGCAACCAGACCTCACAGAACTATGTACTCTCTCCTTTTTCTATTGTGAATCACAGATTTGTATTTTAAACCACCTCGGATATTATATCCTCTTGAAAATGAGAGTCGAGCACGCGAAATGGACATTTAAAGTGACTTATCTCCAAGACAATACATCGGTGACACACTTAGCTACTGAGCTAGCGCGTAGCATCGTTCTCAAATGAAGATAGAAACCCATCAACAGCAGTGCTCACCTGCATTCCAGCGATCAACGGCACGACGAAGGACTTCATCCGTGGGTTTGGCGGCAAGCATCGGCTAGGCGTCAGGGTAAGTAGTCCTTGTTGTGTTGCTGTAAGTATTGTAATGCCCCGCAGTGGAGAAGGAGTCACACAGACGAGGAAGCGCTGCTCAATCGCTTTATTAAAAAGCGGTAACTAGTTGTAGTTCAAAAAGTAACGCACACACATACACGAGCTGCTGTTAGCCAAAGCTCACACACACAAGTTCTCCGCCAACTCACTCGCGCATGCGCGTTCCCCAAACCCTTAAAGACAGTACACTAATGATATTACAGTATTGTACTTAGCCGCTAAGACACCGATCGATCCCACCTACAACGTTCTTCTTTGCAGTCTCCATTGTTCATTAAACAAATTGCAAAAGATTCACCAACACAGATGTCCAGAATAATGTGGAATTTTGTCGAAGAAAACAAGAGGCTTTTCTATCGGGTCCGTTGGGGTCCAACCACTTCCGTTGCTTTTGTGACGTCACGCGCATAAATCATATCCAAAGGAGTTTTTCAACCGGAAGTGTGGCGGGAATTTTAAAATTGAACTTTATAAGTTAACCCGGCCGTATTGGCATGTGTTGCAATGTTAAGATTTCATCATTGATATATAAACTATCATACTGCGTGGTTGGTAGTAGTGGGTTTCAGTAGGCCTTTAATTCTCCTTCAAAATAAATGAGACATAATTGAGATCAGTGTCATACATATATGAGCTCTCCTCAGTGTATCCCACTTCTCAAATATTGCTCAAATGGTTGTCTCAACTCAACCTCCTTTGTCTCAGTGATGTTTTGTCTCTTTTTAGCTTATTTATTGCTCCTAAGGGTCCCTTAGGAGCAATAAAAGAGAAACAATTGATCACAGAATTAGACAGATATGAGAAGCTAAAAATGTTCTCAAGATACGAGATCAAGCAACAGATGAGCAAGCACAGTTTTGCTATACCACACTTCTCTTTTGTAAAGTAAATCTGTACAGCAGATATGATCATCTACATCATGGGTGTCAAACTCTGGCCCGCGGGCCAAATTTGTAAAACCTCACTTGGCCCTTGAGGCGATATCAAATTAACACTAAAGCTGGCCCGCCGATCCTCCCGGGAGTCTTCAAAACGCCAGCCAGCCAGCCAAACGAGTGCTGGCCCAGTCACATAACATGTGCGGCTTCTGCACGCACACACATTAGAATGCAACGCATACTTCATCAACAGCAATACAGGTTACACTGAGGGTAGCCGAATAAAAAACTTTAACACTGTTAGAAATATACGCCACACTGTGAATCCACACCAAACCAGAACCCTTTGCAGCACTAACTCTTCCGGGACGCTACAAGGTGTGTGTGTGTGGGGGGGAGGTTTGGTGGTAGCGGGGGTGTATTTTGTAGCGTCCCGGAAGAGTTAGTGCTGCAAAGGATTCTGGGTATTTGTTCTGTTGTGTTACGGTGCGGATGTTCTCCCGAAATGTGTTTGTCATTCTTGTTTGGTGTGGATTCACAGTGTGGCGTATATTTCTAACAGTGTTAAAGTTTTTTATACTGGCACCCTCAGTGTAACCTGTATCGCTGTTGATGAAGTATGCGTTGTATTCGCTCGTGCGTGCGTACAGAAGCCGCACATATCTTGTGACTGGGTCTGAACGATGTTAGAATGGATGAAAAGCGGACGTGACGATAGCTCGTAGAGTACGTTAAAGGTTAATTTGTTCAACCTTGGCCCGCGGCTTTGTTCAGTTTTAAATTTTGGCCCACTCTGTATTTGAGTTTGACACCCCTGATCTACATCAACAATATGATTTGCCCGAGTGGCTGGACGGGACAAAAAAAATGATTTGATGCATTTGCAAACAGCCAGAATGATGTACAGAGCAAACTATATCCTGCTACTGAAGAATATACAACAAGTCTTCTCAACAAAAGAGGAGAAATATAAGCTTTGAGAAAAATGTAATCTAAAACAATTGTATGCATGTCTAACACACAAAACTTTTAGTATATCAGTATGTGGAATTGAATTATGGAAAATCAGTCAAACAAAGTGTTTACAAAGTACAAAGAAGAATAATCCTGATAAACATTTTAAAGTTTATTGCAACATTTGATCATCTTATTCATCTTATTATGTAATTTACAATTTATTTAACTGTTTGAGAACTTTTTTGTAATGGATTTAAATTGTATACAAATTGAGAACAGGAAGTGAACACATGCTAGTGATTGCTATGACATGGAAAAGGGGTGAGGAATTGGAAATATAGGATCTATCATATTGTAACTGTATGAATGTTCGAAATAAACTAAAACCATCAACTATAAAGTTTCTTTACACCATAAACGAGAGAGAAATGTCTAAGACAATAGCTCGGGGAGACAAGGTGATAAGTATGTTTTTCTCTTGACGCCTGAGAGACTAATGAATGGGTCTACAAATTAGAAGTCTAAATTCAAGTACTTTTTCATCAACCCTTTCCCCTTGGCTTAAATAGGCAATAAAGAGGCCGACAGAAGAAGTGTGAGACTATTCTCACAGTCTGTAACACTAATGAAACCATTCATCCCATGGCTACACCGTGTAGAAGTAAAGAAAGATGGATGGACCCGCGAGTCAATAAACAAACAGCTATTTTTGTCTTTTGAATTAGGATTGGAAAACTGCAAAATAATGCTTCTACCTGTTGGTGTAAAGCCATGCGTGCCAAGAAGCACTACTATGGATAACTACACAGCGTTGGCAGTCAGATATTGGACTGTCACAGAAACACTATGGCCGAGATTTGGGGACAAACTGTACACACTGCAGGAGCTAACACAATGACTGGCAGCTTAATCTAAATCAAGGACAACATTTTTATTTCAGGTGGGAGTGACAAAGAGGACAGTCAGGGTTTCTACAGGTATCAGCAAATCTAATTTAGTGCTTTTTAATGTCACTTAAAACAATTTAATGCCCATGTTCGACTGGAAATAATTATTTTATATATTCAAAAGCTTATAACTGTCTGCATGGACAAAATTGCAAGCATTTGACAATGATAATCTTGAATAGTTGAACAGTTTACTACATTAACTTTTAGTGAATTAGAATTGACTCACAAGACTGTTTAATCTGAGAATGTATTTGTATTTCTTTTTTTTTCTGTAATGGTAGCAGCACCTGCCAATCGTGGTGGCAACAGCAGAAGTTGCTTTGTTAATTACGCACATTAATTTGACACCTTTAACTGCTGCCTGCCTTAAAGGGCAATTGCACTTTTTTTGGATTCTTTCACAATCATTATGAGAGACAAGAACACGCATGTCTTTTTTTTAATTTAATTTTTAAAGCTGATAAAAAAACAAAAACGCTTGGAAGATGCAGCAAATGGGAGTCACCCCCTTCAAAGCCCTCTAAAACAACTTCAAAACCCTCCATCAATGTTTTGTATACACACTGCAAGTCTATATATAATGTAGTAACAAACACGTTCATAACAATATGTAATGTCTTATATACACACTGCAAGTATGTATATAATGTAGTAACAGACGCGTTCATAACAATATGTAATATGTACAATAATTACCACATTTTATGCACAGCCGGAACTAATTCCTTGGCGCATTGATTTCCGTTTCCATAGCAGCGCACATCTGACTTCTGGCATCAAATGTGTTCCTACTTCCGGGTACAAAGTTTTGTGTGTGTTCTAATCATGGCAGATTTGTTACCAAACAACGAGGACGACTATTTTTGGACAAATGAGCATTCACAACCTTATCTTTTAGAAGCTAAACATACGGAGGGTGAACTCCTGCTTCTAGAAGTGAGCACAAAGGAAGAGTCTCGTTAGAGCAGATGGAAGCCGAGAGAGTGAGGTGAAAGCGAATCAAAGCTGCAAAATGTGGAATTTAAAGACAAGCTATTTCAACATAAATGGCATGCTTACCCCAAAGAAACCGAAAAAAACGTCCCCAGCCAGCTGGACCAAACAGATAACTGTCCATCGAGTGAGTCACATTTTATATTGATCATGATACATGCAACACGTCGTGTGTATCATCTAGCCAGACATCATATGTACAAACAAACCATGAAATGTGGGATAATACTTTACAGATAATGAAATATGATTGTTCATGTTCTTCAGTCAGTACAGATTGGTGTCCCGCATTACAAACTCAAACACGTTTTGTGTGGAAACGAAAGCTATCTTATCTCTTGCCACAGTTAGCTTTTACGGCTAATACTAAAGCACACTGATGTGTTAGTACGCTAGAAAAAGAGTTCCTCAGTGTTCGCTCTTACAATAACAATGTTTCTACAGTTTGGTTATTATGCAGGTTACGGAACATAAATGAAGTATTGGTGACTGTTTTTGAATGCATTTTAAAGTGATTCAGAGGTATAATTGATTGCTCCCATTAGCTGTATTGCTAGCCACCAAAAACAAGCTGATCTGTATAGGTTATAAAGCGAAAAAAAACAACTAAACGTTTGTCTTCTTGTCTCTCATAATGATTGTGAACGATAGGCAAAATTCCAAAAAAAGTGCAGGTCCCTTTTAATCGCCGACTTGTGATTAGTTAAAGGCCTGCTGAAACCCACTACTACCGACCACGCAGTCTGATAGTTTATATATCAATGATGAAATCTTGATATATAAACAACACATGCCAATACGACCGGGTTAACTTATAAAGTGCAATTTTAAATTTCCCGGGAAATATCCGGCTGAAAACGTCTCGATATGATGACGTTTGCGCGTGACGTCACGGATTGTGGGAATTATTGGGACACCATTGTGTCCCAATACAAACAGCTGTTTTCATCGCAAAATTCCACAGTATTCTGGACATCTGTGTTGGTGAATCTTTTGCAATTTGTTTAATGGACAATGAAGACAGCAAAGAAGAAAGCTGTAGGTGGGATCAGTGTATTAGCGGCTGGCTACAGCAACACAACCAGGAGGGCTTTGAGTTGGATAGCAGACGCGCTACCGTGAGTACGCAGCTTTCTTCCAAACATTTGATCGCTTGCCCGTACGTGCGTGCCGCTATGTGCGTGTCACGTACGTAACTTTGGGGAAATATATGTGCTGTATGAACTTTGCGGAAGGGAACGGTACTTTGGGCTGTGGGATTGAGTGTGTTGTGCGGGTGTTTAAGTTGTATTGGCGGGTTATATGGATGGGAGGGGGGAGGTGTTTGTTATGCGCGATTAATTTGTGGCATATTAAATATAAGCCTGGTTGTGTTGTGGCTAATAGAGTATATACTGTAATGTCCGGACTATAAGCCGCACCTGACTATAAGCCGCACCAGCTAAATTTAGGGGAAAATACAAATTTCTCCATATATAAGCCGCACCCGACTATAAGCCGCAGGGTTTTGATGCGTAATTACCGTAGTATATAGGGGTTCCTGCTACCACGGAGGGGATTGTCGGGACAGAGATGACTGTTTGGGAACGCAAAGCGTCCCATTTATTAACAATAAATCTTTTAATCATTCAATCAAACTTTCCCATCTTTGACATGGCGAACAGCATTCGTGCAGAGTACAAATAATACAACGGTGCAAAGTAATACAAAGTGCTCGCCTGTACGTTATCAAAATAACCAGCCTACCGGTATATGAAAAGTCAGTCTTTAATCATTGTGTCATCGTCTTCCTCCTGCGTACTAAAAACACCGAAATCCTCTTCGTCTGTGTCGGAGAAGAACAGGCCGCAAATAAGCCGCATCGTTGTATAAGCCGCAGGGACCAGAACGAGGGGAAAAGTAGCGGCTTATAGTCCGGAAATTACGGTATATGTCTTGTGTTTATTTACTGTTTTAGTCATTCCCAGCTGAATATGAGGTCCCACCCGCCTCTCACAGCATCTTCCCTATCTGAATCGCTTCCACTGCCCTCTAATCCTTCACTTTCACTTTCCTCATCCACGAATCTTTCACCCTTGCTCAAATTAATGGGGTAATCGTCGCTTTCTCGGTCCGAATCGCTCACGCTGCTGGCATCCATGATTGAAAACATTGTGCAGATGTGAGGTGCTCCACAACCTGTGACGTCACGCTACTTCTGGTACAGGCAAGGCTTTTTTTATCAGCGACCAAAAGTTGCGAACTTTATCGTCGATGTTCTCTACTAAATCCTTTCAGCAAAAATATGGCAATATCGCAAAATTATCAAGTATGACACATAGAATGGATCTGCTATCCCCGTTTAAATAAGAAAATCTCATTTCAGTAGGCCTTTGAGTTTGAGTTTATTTCGAACATGCAAGCATACAACATGATACATCACAATTTCCAGTTTCTCTTTTCAACATGTTCGAAAAGGAGTAGGAAGAAGCAGAGCTTATTTAATCCTACCCCTTTTCTTTTACATAACAGTTGCTAAAACTTTTGTTCACTTCCTGTTCTCAAATTATTCACAATATACTCCATAAGTAATCACAATAAAAAATAATAATAATTGGTGAAGTAAGTTACATTTCATATGATGAGATAAGTAAGATTATTTTGAGAGTGAAAGAATGGATGAATTAAGTAAATTCAGTATTCTTCTTCTTTAATAAAGTAGCATGTGTGATTTCACCGCACTGATGCTCATTGAACAAAGTTTGGACATATTTTTGCACATGCTGCAGAATGCCTCTCTGGGTTTACAATCAACAGGCTTCAGCCAGGTTTTGAAAAGTTAGCCAGGCAGACACATTTGCTGAAATGTGCATTTTTCTGACATGTATTCCTTTTAAGATTAAGATTAAAGTACCAATGATTGTCACACACACACTAGATGTGGTGAAATGTGTCCTCTGCATTTGTCCCATCCCCTTGGGGAGCAGTGGGCAGCAGCGGCGCCGCGCCCGGGAATCATTTTGGTGATTTAACCCCCAACTCCAACCCTTTGTTGCTGAGTGCTCCCGCTTTTGCCACAGCATGAGGCGGGATGTAGCATTCCAAGCATCTACTGTTCTAACTTTGTGCACTAACCATAGACCATAGCCAGTTAAATAAACGATTCCGCCTGTCAATCATCACACTGTACTTTCAATCCTAATTATTAAACTTTCAGATAGCCAAAATAAATTGTGAATAACAATGTTTTTTTGTATCAATTGTATACAGTAGACCTGTGGAACGGAGTCAAGCCAGTGTGGCTGTACGTTGGTAAACTTCACTCCCTGTCAACCCTTAGAGCAGTCCTGGATGCCGAGTTGACAACTCAGTTTTTTAGCACGGCAGCTAGCAGTCTCAGTTGAAGGACCCCGGTTCAAGTCCGGGGCTTAACCAGGCTGGTTACACCTGGACCGAAAACACATTTTCCTGGACGATAAATTGTCTTACAAATTATTGCAGATAAACGACATTATTGCCAGCATTATTTTGCGTCCAAATTAAGCACTAATGTAATCATAGTATTTAATAATAATGACAGTAGCCCTTTTAGTATTACTGTAGTATTCTTTAATATTGTAATTGGAAGGTCAATAACTGAATTATCCTAATTAGGTAAACAATGAAAAAATTGCTTGTTCATCCGTCCGCGTGTTGCGCATTCAGTTTGAAGATAAAATAATCCCAGACAGGGACATTTGGCTTTGTAATAATATTTTTTCCACCTATTTTTTGTTAGTTAATTAGCAGTGCTTCTCAATAGCAAGTTGGGACAAATGAGGCGATGTCCATGAATTCTGTTTGTGTTAGATAAAAGCTGAAATTACCGAGCGTAATGTAACTCGCATAAGCAACATATCTTGCTCCTCCACCTACATATATTCCCTGCAGACCTGTTTTTTATAAAAAAAAATTTAACATGTCCTGTCCAGCCACTAAGGTAAATCGTATTGTTGATGTAGATGATCATATTTGCTGTGCAGATTTACTTTACAAAAGACAAGAGTGGGATACTTTTCTTGCTGCCTTATTTGTATTTGACTTTATTAAAATGATTTATTTTATGTTTGGTGCAGCCGGACCGGAGCAGGAGGGGTTAAAAGAAGAAAAAGAGGGAGAAATTGCGGGGACAAGAGCAGACAACAACATCAGCAAATACGATATGTACAAATATTATAGTAAAAATGATAGCAAAGAAGCAGTTATTAATAACACAGAAAAGACAAACATCATTGCACTACCAATAGAACTATATAATGTAAATAACACTATTGATAATGAATAGTAATGATATTTATCTTTATAATCAACATTGCAATTGCTTCAAATGCAACAATACATATACTGTATGTAATACAAACTTGAATTACAAAAGAAAGTAGACAAATGGAGGGGACGAAAGAGAAGTGGACTATATTTTTTTCATTTATTTATTTATTTCAGGCAATGACACAAAAAAAGTACAAAGTTGACAACAAATAATAATATAAATTAATATAATGCAAAAGGTAATGTAGTATGTAATGCATGATTGTCCAGTTTTGCCTGAAAGGGAGTGGGAAGAAGATCATGTATTTAACCCAGTTCTCCATTCAGTGATTATTCACATGAGTTTCACTCTTACTTTGTTTGAGGATTATAATACAGATGTTGTATCATAGTGGCATTACCACAGGTAACAATAATTATTACACTGTAACAATAATTTGTATCAACAATGTAGGAATAATGAATATACCAACAATGGTAATAGACAACATAGCAATAATGGTAATAGACAACATAGCAATAATGGTAAGGAAACATTGAGCACATGTTAACACTTTGAGACAGAGTACAGCAGCAGGTCAAATTAAAGACCCTCATTTCTATATTTGAACCAGACCCCATGTTTGTATAATAGTTTAAATCGATTAATAGTTTGGCATTGCTTGTGTTGTAAGTCCAGTTTGTTCCATAGTTTTACTCCGCATACAGACACACAAAAACATTTACGAGTGGATTGAGCTCTCGGCAATAAGAAATATCCAAAGCCTCTCAAGTTATGAGCCTGCACTCGTCTTATAAAAAAACGTTGTAGATTAGGCGGCAATAATTTGTTAAATGCTTTATATAAGATTATTAATGTATTATATTTAACATGGTCATCAAATTTCAACAACTTTGATTGCATAAACAGATTATGAGTATGTTCTAAATAACCAACGTTGTGAATGATCCGCACTGCTCTTTTCTGTAATATGATCAGAGGATGAATTGTGTTGTGGTAAGTATTCCCCCATACTTCAACACAGTATGTAAGGTATGGGAGTACCAAGGTGCAGTATAGAGTACAGAGTGCATTTTCATTGAGGTATAGTTTTGCTTTGTTTATAATTGAGAGGCTTTTGGAGATTTTTGTTTTAATGTGTCTGACATGAGGTTTCCATGATAGTTTACTATCAATTATTACTCCCAAAAATGTATTCTCATTTACGATTTCAATTTGGGTACCATCAATACTTATTTTCTGCTCAGACGTTATGTTGCGATTTCTTAGTTTTATTTATATTCAAAGATAATTTATTTGTGTCCATCCATTTTTTTTTACTATGTTTAGTTCTGTGTTTACTGTATATATGAGCTCATTATAGTCATCACTACTGTAGAATATATTTGTGTCGTCTGCAAATAGTATACATTTAAGTACTTTGGATGTATTAAACATATTAATAATATATACATTAAACAGTTTTGGCCCCAACACGGACCCTTGGGGGACACCACAAGCAATGCCAAGAGTATCAGATAAAAATGTACCCATTTTAACAAACTGTACCCTCCCTGTTAAATAACTTTTTAACCAGTCACCTGCCAGCCCCCTAATTCCATATCTTCCCATTTTATCTAGTAGAATTGAATGATTAATGGTGTCAAAGGCTTTCCTGATCAAGAAAAATACCAACTGCATATCTTTTATGCTACAGTGCATTAGTAATTTCTTCAATGGCATCAGTTATCGCCATTGACGCTGTTCGTTTGGGCCTAAAGCCATACTGACCGTCATTGATTATATGATGCTTCTCAAGAAAAGATTCAAGTCGAGAGTTAAATAGTTTCTCTAAGATTTTTGAGAACTGAGGCAAAAGAGAGATTGGTCTGTAATTGGTGAAAGCGTGTTTGCTGTCACTTTTGAAGAGCGGAGTTACCTCAGCGATTTTCATTTGACTTGGAAAGCAGCCAGTCTGGAATGATAAGTTACATATATAAGTTAAAGGTTTTACAATATAGTATAACTTTTTGAACCAATATCATGTTGATATCATGGCAGTCAGTGGAGCACTTACTTTTACACTTCCGCACAATGTTTGTCACTTCCTGCTCATTTGTAGCTGAGAGGAAGAATGACAAAGAATTCTGTTCAATAGTTGATTTTGTAACTCCATTGTCTGGGATATCAACAGCCAATTTAGGACCAACAATTACAAAAAAACTATTGAACTTATTCACTACAATACTCATATTATAATCTTCACCGTTTTTATCAACAAAGTAATCAGGATATGTCAACTTTGAATATCCTTGTTTGATTAGACTATTCAAAACATCCCAAGTTCCTTTTATGTTGTTTTTGTTTTCATATAGTTTTTTTTGATAATATAATTGCTTGTTCTTATAATATCACTTAGTTTATTTTTGTACTTCTTGTATCGTTGTTCGACTTCTTTTGTTTTTATTTTGATGAAAAGTTTGTGGAGATTGTTTTTCTTTTTACAGGCATTAATTATCCCTTTTGTGATCCAAGGGCTATTTTTATTTTTGCCTTTTATAAAATACTCTTTCACAGGGCAATGTTTATTATGCAGGGAAGTAAAGATGTCTAAAAAATTACAATAAGCACAGTCCACGTTTGGTTCTCTGTATACTGACGTCCAATCCTGAACTGCTAAACTATTGTTTAGCAGTTTTTGCCATAGTGTCTTTGGTTTTCTTGAGATGACAGTCATATAAAGTAAAAACAGGTAAATGGTCAGTGATGTCACAT
Source organism: Entelurus aequoreus (assembly GCF_033978785.1). Taxonomy (NCBI): domain Eukaryota; kingdom Metazoa; phylum Chordata; class Actinopteri; order Syngnathiformes; family Syngnathidae; genus Entelurus; species Entelurus aequoreus. The sequence continues at coordinate 39,436,055 of NC_084738.1, read as the reverse complement.
ATAAATAGGCCACTGGTGACTTGATTTCCCATAATATTAGTAAAAATTTTGTCGATGATTGTGGCACTATGTGTCTGCTTGGTTTGGTTGTGGTTGAATATAGAGACAAGCTGTACATTGTGTCAATGAAGTCATCAACATGTTTTTGCTTGGTTGAGTTTAACAAATCAATGTTAAAATCACCACAGATAAATATGGTTTTATGGTTCACAGAGGAAAATAGTTTACCCATCCACTCATTGAGAGTTTCTATGCTTGAACCAGGTGCCCGGTATACACAGCTCATGAAGATATTTGTCTTTTTGTCATTTAGGATTTCCACTGTTAAACATTCAAATAATCCATCGACTGTTATGGTCATGTTTGTTAAAACTTTAAATGTAACAGATTTATCTATTTTATTTATTATCTTTATGTATCTTAATCCATAGTCATTCAGACTAAAATCAATACCTTTATCATTGTTGAACCAGGTTTCAGTAATTGCAATAATGGTAAATGGATTATTTCAAGTAATCCTAGATAGCCTCAAAGTTAGTGTACATGCTTCGACTATTGAAATGTATTATTGACAGACTATCTTATGATTTTACACTGCTTTCATATTGTTCACAGGTAAAATAATTACCGTTTTTTTTTACAATCGCAGAGAAAAAAATATTATCAGGGTCTATCTCCATATCAGTTTCTGTTGTGGTGTGCTCTTGATACTTACACATGTCCAGTTCTTTTTGTTGATGCTGTAGGATCTTCTGTAACATGTCCATATCAATATTTGGTGTGGTCTGTGTTCTTGGCGTGGGTAGCATTGAGATGATGTAAAGGTCACAAAGCTACATTGATACCAAGTACTGCATCAATGTAAATACTTATCAAGATCTTCTTTGTTCCTTATCACCAAGACTTTTGCTTCTTCCGGCATCCCATTTAATTTGATGAAGATCTCACAGTTCGTTACCCAGGTTTGTTGAATCTTGCTTTGCCTTTTAAGTTGTCGTGCGATCCTTGCGATGTCAGCATTTTTCCTGGTCAAATGTTCATTTATGAAAACATCTGTACCTTTGAGTTTGCGTCCTTGCTTTAATAGTGTGATTTTCCTTCTTCTATTTGCAAATATCATGATGACAGCGGGTGGTCTCTGGTTCCTCATGGCCAGTGGGTGACAAGCCTTGATGTGCTCCAGGTCCATCTCTATTCCCCTGCTCTGGAGATAGGAAGCCCCCTACTGCTCCACCGACTGTATCTCCTGCACGCTGGGCTCCCCGCTGTTCGCGGCCACCGCACGCGCATATGAGCGCGGCTTGATCTTAATGCCGGTGATGACCACATCATTCATGCGGGAGTATTGCTCCAGCTCATCCACTCGCCGCTCCAGGTCCACAATGCGCCGGTCTTTTTCCACGTTCTGGAGGCGTAGTTGTTTTACCTCCTCCAGTAGGCCCAAGAGCTGCTCCTGCTGCTCTCTTACCGCAGTCATATCGCCGCATAGGGAGTGGAGTGTGAGCCTCATCTCTTCGACCTCCTTCAATGTCGGGCTTTTCCTCTATCTGCCGACGCATCCAGCAACAGAAGAAAAAATCCCACCTCGGTATCTCAGGCTGCTAATGCTAGCCGGCTTCGGTGTGCTAGCCCGCAGCACCGATCGACACAAGCTGCAAAGTGTCACGGCACAGTGACACAGCGAAGCCAAAAAAGCACAAAAAAGTACAAAAAGATGTGCTGGCTTTGCACAAGGCGATTGCCAAACTCGACAGCCCCACGTCGAAAACAGCCAGCCAGACGCGCGCGAACTCCAAAACACGAAGTGACGTGTATTAACATATTAACCTTATAGATTGTTATAGTAAAACTAGGTTCAGCTTTATCAGTGTGCCGTGTGTTACCCAGTTTCCCGTGGGGGGGGGACAACGCTATTATATGTTTGATGAAATGTGATTACATGCATGAGTGTATGTATGTACACTACCGTTCAAAAGTTTGGGGTCGCATTGAAATGTCCTTATTTTTGAAGGAAAAGCACTGTACTTTTCAATGAAGATAACTTTAAACTAGTCTTAACTTTAAAGAAATACACTCTATACATTGCTAATGTGGTAAATGACTATTCTAGCTGCAAATGTCTGGTTTTTGGTGCAATATCTACATAGGTGTATAGAGGCCCATTTCCAGCAACTATCACTCCAGTGTTCTAATGGTACAATGTGTTTGCTCATTGGCTCAGAAGGCTAATTGATGATTAGAAAACCCTTGTGCAATCATGTTCAAACATCTGAAAACAGTTTAGCTCGTTACAGAAGCTACAAAACTGACCTTCCTTTGAGCAGATTGAGTTTCTGGAGCATCACCTGTGCTCCAGCGATCGGCGGCTCGGCGAAGGACTTCGCCCCGTTCATCGACACGGTCGGAGGCTCGGCGGCGGCGGTGGAGGACGACCCAGTCATCGGAGAAGGCAACGACTCAGCGGCGGTGAACGACGCGGCAGCTGCGGTGGAGGACGACCCAGTCATCGGAGAAGGCAGCGACTCAGCGGCGGTGAACGACGCGGCGGCTGCGGTGGACGGCGACCCAGACATCGGTGATTGCAGGGAACTGCACGAGATGGCGGGGGTCCACGCGGCCTCTCCCCGGTCCCAGACGGTCGAGGACGCGACATACACAGGATTTAGAGGCGCCTTTACACAAACATTTTCATTTTTCTCTTCCTCTTTGTCTTCAAAAAAGCCCGCCAAAAGGAAATCCACCCCCACCCCCACCCCCAACAACCATACCTGGCCTCCCCCTCTCCCCCTCTAGGGTAGCGAGAGGCCGCTACCCTCGCCCTGGCAAGGAAAGCCCAGGAACACAGCTGGCACATCCTCCATGAAACCACCACCATGGCAACACCTCCAAGCAGACTCAAGTCCCGCCACCCATACAATCAGGCCGCACAAGAGATGCTTATTTCCATCTCGGAGGATCTGACAACCAAAGCCTGGCTGGCAGCGGAATGGAAGCAGGAGTGGGAGTCAGCAGGACAGACACGCCTACACCATTACATCCAGGATCCTGGAGGTGGCGTGGAGGGAGAAGATCTACCTCGCCGGCAATGGACCCTCCTGAACCGCCTTCGCACAGGGGTTGCTTCAAAGCGTCCATGAAGAAGTGGGGCCTAACAGACAGTGCAGCGTGTGAGTGCGGGGAGCCTGAGCAGACTGCCGACCACATCATCACCACCTGTCCCCGGCATAGACCACCTTCAGAGGAGGGCCTCTTCCAAGTGGGACCTGAGACGAGGGAGTGGCTACACGACACGAAGATGGACATATGAAGACGATACACGAAAGAAGATTAAACCATTTGCAAAAGATTCACCAACACAGATGTCCAGAATACTGTGGAATTTTGTGATGAAAACCGAGCTTTTTGTATTGGATACAATGTGTCGGAATACTTCCGTTTCAACGATTGACGTCACGCGCATACGTCGTCATACATAGACGTTTTCAACCGGAAGTTTCGCAGGAAATTTAAAATTGCACTTTATAAATTAACCCGGCCGTAAGATTTCATCATTGATATATAAACTATCTGACTGCGTGGTCGGTAGTAGTGGGTTTCAGTAGGCCTTTAAGTGTGCCCACTCTTGCATTAACTTTCACACAAGAATAGCTGGTCCTGGATCTGTCCTACAAGTGAAATCATCTGGATTAGGAACGAGTGACTCACTTAATATTCCAGGGACAACCAAAAGCTTTCTTGTTGTTCCAAAGAATAGTCCCGGTAAGAGATTGTGGAAGAGTACTTCTGTCAAATTCCCACTTGTCTTTTTTTTCTTATCTGCACCTCTTTCTGCTACTGCCTGCAAAAGCTTTGGACATAAATGTGCAAACATGCTGGCTAGTTTAGGCCACTTAATTCCCACCGGCTGGCATGTGTGGGATATTCAGCTCCAATCTGCTGGACTGATTGCCTCTCCATCGCCCTCCTGCCCCATTCCCACGAGGCTGCTTTCA
>NC_084738.1:39359563-39427063 GCF_033978785.1 Entelurus aequoreus | reverse complement strand
ATAAGAAATAACGCTGAGGAACTACTTTTAGCGTCGCTATGATCACAGAGAGGTAAAAAGCTTATGCAGCTATATCGACATACTGACCCGGTGAGCTGCTGCATCGCCTCTGAGTTGGTGAAAGTTAATTCTAGATTATGAATAATGGATTTCACTTGTATAGTAAGAAGTTGTGGCCATAAACCGACAAGTTGCTGAACTTGGATATTCAACTTAGAACTGGGAATGATCCTTTTTTTTTACCAGCATGAGGAGTACGATTATTCCTTCATCTAAACAGGAAGATATGAACATCACATCAGTCTGCATAGAGCAGCACAGTGGCACAGGGGTTAGTTCATCTGCCTCACAATACTGTGCGGAGTTTGCATGTTCTCCCCGTGACTGCGTTGGTTCCCTCCGGGTACTGAGGCTTCCTCCCACCCCCAAAGACATGCACCTGGGGATAGGTTGATTGGTAACACTAAATGGTCCCTAGTGTGTGAATGTGAGTGTGAATGTTGTTTGTCTATCTGTGTTGGCCCTGTGATGAGGTGGCGACTTGTCCGGGGTGTACCCCGGCTTCCACCCAAATGCAGCTGAGATAGGCTCCAGCGACCCCCCCGTGATCCCAAAAAGGACAAGCGGTATAAAATGGATGGATGGATGGATCAGTCTGCATACAACTAATAGCAGAAATTGTACAGTAAGTGATTGTTTTATTATGTTCGTAGTTCTTGTATAGCACTTAGCAATAGTGCTACTGGCTGGATCTACTTATCACACAGCTTTGAAAACTTGTAGCTTGTCCTCATTATGTTCAGGCTCAAAAATATTAATGTTCTAGATCAGTGGTCCCCAACCACCGGGCCGCGGCCCAGTACCGGTCCGTGGATCGATTGGTCCCGGGCCGCACAAGAAATAAAATTTAAAAAAATAATAATTTTATTTTTATTTTTTATTAAATCAACATAAAAAACACAAGATACACTTACAATTAGTGCACCAACCCAAAAAACCTCCCTCCCCCATTTACACTCATTCACACTCATTCGCACAAAAGGGTTGTTTCTTTCTGTTATTAATATTTCTGGTTCCTAAATTATATATCAATATAGATCAATACAGTCTGCAGGGATACAGTCCGTAAACACGCATGATTGTATTTTTTAATGACAAAAAAAATAAATAAAATTACAAAAAAAACACAAAAAAAACTTGACCACTAAATGGTAACACCCCAATAAGTTTTTCAACGTTAATCAATTCATGGTAAACACACTGTGCACTTCTGATTGGTGTTTCTATGCGTTCGTGCGTGTGTCTGTGCGTGCGTGTGTGTGTGTGTGTGTGTGTGTGTGTGTGTGTGTGTGTGTGTGTGTGTGTGTGTGTGTGTGTGTGTGTGTGTGTGTGTGTGTGTCTGTGAGTCTGCAGTGGGTTAATAAATGTCCCCACACGATGTACATTTGACAGTGATTCATAGCAGGGAAGCTAACATCAGCCTACGGTGACAGCCAAAATATCTACTAACGTCAACGTATCAACCGATACCAATATATACAGTCGTGGAATTAACACATTATTATGCCTAATTTTGTTGTGATGCCCCGCTGGATGCATTAACAAGTAACAAGGTTACTATAACAAGTAACAAGTAACAAGGTTTTCCAAAATAAATCAACTCAAGTTATGGAAAAAAATGCCAACATGGCACTGCCATATTTATTATTGAAAGTCACAAAGTGCATTATTCTTTTTAAACATGCCTCAAAACAGCAGCTTGGAATTTGGGACATGCGCTCCCTGAGAGAGCATGAGGAGGTTGAGGTGGGCAGGTTGGGGGAGGTGGGTGGGGGGCGGAGTTGAGGTGGGGGTGGGGGGTAGCAGGGGTGTATATTGTAGCGTCCCGGAAGAGTTAGTGCTGCAAGGGGTTCTGGGTATTTGTTCTGTTGTGTTTATGTTGTGTTACGGTGCGGATGTTCTCCCGAAATGTGTTTGTCATTCTTGTTTGGTGTGGGTTCACAGTGTGGCGCATATTTGTAACAGTGTTAAAGTTGGCCAGGTCACACCCTCAGTGTGACCTGTATGGCTGTTGACCAAAAATGCTGGCATTCACTTGAGTATGTGAAAAGCCGTAGATATTATGCAGAGGTGGGTAGTAACGCGCTACATTTACTCCGTTACATCTACTTGAGTAACTTTTGGGATACATTGTACTTCTAAGAGTAGTTTTAACGCAACATACTTTTACTTGAGTATATTTATAGAGAAGAAACGCTACTTTTACTCCGCTCCATTTATCTACATTTAGCTCGCTACTCGCTACTGATTTTTATCGATCTGTTAATGCACGCTTTGTTTGTTTTGGTTTGTCAGACAGACCTTCAAAGTAGGATCTATCGCATGCCTGCGTTTCACCAATCAAATACAGTCACTGGTGACGTTTGACTCCGTTTCACCAATCAGATGCAGTCACTGGTGACGTTTGAGTCCGTTTCACCAATCAGATGCAGTCACTGGTGACGTTTGAGTCCGTTTCACCAATCAGATGCAGTCACTGGTGACGTTTGAGTCCGTTTCACCAATCAAACAGAGCCAGGCGGTCACATGATTAACAAGCTTAAGCTTACATGAACTCAACAAAGCACCTCGCGGTAAGAAACCTTAGCAGATATTTTGGCTGTCACCGTAGGCTGATGTTAGCTTCCCTGCTATGAATCACTGTCAAATGTACATCGTGTGGGGACATTTATTGACGTACTGCAGCCTCATAGACACACACACAGTCGCGCACACGCACACACACACGCACACACACACACACGCATGTATAGAAACACCAATCAGTGTGTTCCCCGATGCAGCCCACACCTATCAGTTTATGGTTTGCGTAAAGGCTAACTTTTTATTTCCCTTTGTAATCTCTGCCTACTGAGCCTATGGTGCTGTTAAGTTATTGTGGCTCAATTTGCCTTAATTTTTTTATGTTAATGTATTATTATTTAATATATATTATTGTTTACACTTGAACGCATCATAATTATCCCCTCAACTCCCCCCAAAATGGATTAACTCGCTGGAATAAAAAAGACAATATAACATACATCCATAAACGTGGACGCATATGAAAAAGTGCAATATATTTATCTGTACAATAACCTATTTATTTATTTATATCTGCACCTTATTGCTTTTTTATCCTGCACTACCATGAGCTAATGCAACAAAATGTTGTTCTTATCTGTACTGTAAAGTTCAAATTTGAATGACAATAAAAAGGAAGTGTAAGTCTAAGTTTTAGTTACTTAAGAGATATTCCTGGCTCTGAATTTGCTCATTGCTATTTTTATGTTTTTGTGCATTATTTGTTGCCGTCATCATTAAACGAACAGGTTACTCATCAGTTACTCAGTACTTGAGTAGTTTTTTCACAACATACTTTTTACTTTTACTCAAGTAAATATTTGGGTGACTACTTACTTTTACTTGAGTAATAAATCTCTAAAGTAACAGTACTCTTACTTGAGTACAATTTCTGGCTACTCTACCCACCTCTAATATTATGTGATCGGGCCGGCATGCAAAGGCAGTGCCTTTAAGGTATATTGGCGCATCTCCCTACGTCCGTGTACCACTCCGTACAGCGGAATTTTAAAAAGTCATACATTTTACTTTTTGAAACCGATATCGATAATTTCCGATATTACATTTTAAAGCATTTATCGGCCGATAATATCGGCAGTCCGATATTATCGGACATCTCTAATCCAAATACGTAAATATTATTATGAATGTGTCTGCTACTACATTACATATATATTTACAGCGTGTATATAAAACATTGATAGAGGTTTTTGGATGTTTTTTTGAGCACTTTATAGGCAGAATAGAGCAAATCCTATTGCCTCCATTGCTACGAGTTAGAATGCCTAAACAAAATAAATACATATGTGTTCTTGTCTCACATGTGGATTGTGAATGATAGACAAAATTCCAAAAAACTGCAGTTCCCTTTTTAGTGTGTTTTAATGTAGTGATGTCACCCGGCCACTATCAAAGACTATTAAAAGTATATTCTCCAAGCTGCTTCTCCGTAAAACACACCAGCGGCAGTTTCTACATATCATAGATGAATGTCCGCTGTTTACAAATGATTTTATAATTATCATAAAAACTTATAATTGCCTTTTATGGACTCCTTCTGCTCCAGTGGGTGTAGTGTTAAAGTGCTATTCTCATACTGCTTTGCCAAGTTGGCTACACGCACACCTAGGCATTTTTTTACGATTATTTATTTCTTTAATTTATTGAATAGCATCTGCTTCTTCTTCTTAGCAGTGTCCTTCACACTCACAGATCCCAATTTGAGAAAACAATTGTGTGTCTGTTTAGCTATCCATCTGCTCCTAGCAAATGAGACATACACTAAACGTATCATGGATTGGTCAGAACATATGTCAGCTGTCTGCCATCTTGCGGTAGTCATTTATCAAGACTATAGAAGTGATGCCGTATCATTATTTGGTTTTGTAAAAAATGATTGTGTGGAATAGGGTTGTAGAGATGACACTTGTAAGAAACATAGCTTATTTGTCGCCATGGAGGCGAGGATTAGTGACTTAGAAATAGCTAAAACACTGCCGACTGCAGGGTGGCACTTCAGTTTGTATAGCTTCAACACCATCGTTAGTTTTTTAAGCCAAAATATGTTCATTCTACTTCTTCTGTCTCCACTCTGTGTCTGCTTTGACTGGCATGCATCTCTGCTCGTATTACAAGCAATGTAACGACGTGACGACAGCACGCAGTCATGTCCATAAAAAAAAAAAGGTACAGGTATTTTCAGAGGGCAGCACTGTGGAACAGGGGTTAGTGCATGTGCCTTACAATATGAAGGTCCTGAGTAGTCCTTAGTTCAATCCCGGGCTCGGGATCTTTCTGTGTGGAGTTTGCATGTTCTCCCCGTGACTGCGTGGGTTCCCTCCGGGTACTCCGGCTTCCTCCCACCTCCAGAGACATGCACCTGGGGATAGGTTGATTGACAACACTAAATGGGCCCTAGTGTGTGAATGTGAGTGTGAATGTTGTCTGTCTATCTGTGTTGGCCCTGCGATGAGGTGGCGACTTGTCCAGGGTGTACACGCCTTCCGTCCGAATGCAGCTGAGATAGGCTCCAGCACCCCCCGCAACCCAGAAAGGGACAAGCGGTAGAAAATGGATGTATTTTCAGAGGTAGTATAGTAGCTATTTCAAATCATTAGTAACGTACAACCCTTGTGTGGGATCACCTTTCACAGATATAGTTTTTGTTGTGTTTAGCTCATTTAACATTAGCTTGGGAGGTATTGCAGCTGGTATTGTGAAATCAAGACTGATTTTGTACATTGCGGATATTTGTTGTTGTTGTCAGCCTTGGTTCAACTATTGCATTTGTTAGTTACTAATGGAAAACATATGCATCGACTTTTAAAAATATATATATATTTTGTTTGTTTCATTTCATTCATTTAAAGTCAAACCAAAACAATCAAACTAACATTTAGAATAAATAATGAACGAAAAGGAGCAGAAAGAAGTAAAACTTATATCTGCACCCATTCATAAGGTTACAACATTGGTTGTTCAACTCAGAAGACTAGCTTATATATATATATATATATATATATTTATATATATATATATATATATATATATATATATATATATATATATATATATATATATATATATATATATATATATATATATATATATATATATATATATATATATTCATAACATACATATTCCATAACATACAACAACATAACTAAACATTAAAACAATAATCTAGTCCAAGTCTTATCTTTTCATCATCATGATTTTTACATTTGTTTTGAATACAGTCAGAGATTTATTTCACTGTCAGCATTGTTCCATAAAAACTAGCACTTTTGTTTGAAATACTTCTTCGTAAATAGTGGTTCTGAAAAACAACCCTTTAAAGCAAACATCAAAATCATCACTATGTTCACTTTTAGTGGAAGTTACCACCACTGTGTTAAGAATGACATCAGCCTTACAGTGAAACTGAGCTTCCAATCTAACGCTCAGTAAGACATTAAAACCTTTAATTTAAGCGGAAAGGAAATAGCTTCTTACCTGTGCTGTCCCATTGAGATTTACAAACACAATTAATTTTGTGTCATTAAAACCTCAACCAACAACCAGACAGATAGCGAGGTTCTTTTCTCAGGAATATTAGTCTCCTATGGAGCCCAAAATCATTTAATCAATGGTAGTATATTTTAAACGTAACATCGATGACTAAACCCAGCAGCTGTAATAAAACCTTTTCCTTGTGGCTGTAGTTCAGTGACTGTTACGACCACTGTTCTCTCTTGGCAGAGGTGTTATGATAACTTCCAGCTTTAAAAGACGAAGCGCCAGGCTGCTGATATCCAATTATAGTGCCTCTTACACACAATTCCAGGAGAAATCCTTCCTGTTATCATATTAGAAAAGGATTTAATGAAGGTTCAATGTCTGTTTCATTTTGAGCTGAATCAACCTGATTTGGATGTGTTTCATCTACATTGCCTTTTGTGAGTCAAACAGAACAAAGGAGTCAAATGAACCATAAATGTAGCTCATTTACTCATGTTTTTTCACTATTCCCCAATGGTCTTGGGATGTAAATCTATAATAGGAGTTTGATATACAAATATTCCAAAATCACATTTTTCAGGATAGAACTTTCAGAACAGTAAAGCATATTGATTTCCCCTTCTGGACACTTTACAAGTGTGTGTCATATCACACAACTACTGTACTTGCTAAACAAATACAGTACAGTCCAGTCTTCGGCTAGTCATGGCTATTGAAAATACCAAGGAGAAACCACAGCCTAAAAACCCTCTTCCATCATTAGTCACCTGTTTAGAAACAACTGGCCTTCCCAGTGAAATATGTACTGTACTGAGACAAAGACAAGTGGTTAAGAGCAACACAATGTGCTGTCATTTTTCAATGTCGATGGGGAACAGCCCGAGAATCCTTAAATTTTTTCTGTATGGTGACCACAGTGGAAAATGGTTGGACACCCTGGTTGTATGCTACGATGTATTATTCATATTTGTTGTATGTTGTTTTCAGTGGTGGGCAAGCTACTTGGAAAATGTAGTAAGCTAAGCTACAAGTTACTCTCGATTAAATTTAGCAAAGCTACAGGGAAAGCTATCTCCGGAGAATTGTAGCAAGCTACACTACAAGCTACACGGCAAAAGTAGCTTGCTACATCAGTTATATTTAACATAATTTATATCTATAGGCCCACATGTATAATATCAATGCTAATGTAACTGAGAGTGTACAAATGGACCAATGAGGATCCATTACTGTTAACTATCTGTCATTTAGCTACACCGTACAACTACCTCTAGGGGTCCCCACACCCCACTGTATGTATTTATTTAGTTTGCCTTTTCTTTGGCCTAGCCCTTTAATGTTATTAGTTTTCTTTATTTACAGTTTAAAAAACCCCAGCATTTATCTATATCATGACAAAAAACAATGACTTGTGTGTTGTTTGGGAACAGTTGGTCATGGTTATGTGCAGTAAAACTTTTCATGAACTCAATTTACCTTAATATGTGTTCTTAAATGTGTGTTCCATGTATTAGATGAAGAGAGCAGTTTTGATTTTGGTTTACAGAGTAAACAACTAAAAACCGAGGTTTTCTCTAAACGCATACATTTGTCCAAATATGGCCAAGGACATGAAATATTGTAGGTTTCCTGGATGTCGTCTTCATTACTAAAGGAAACATGTAATCTGTGGGAGAGAATCCCTCTGCTATTTTCAACTGTTTTTTTGTTTTTGTTTTAAATGTCAGCTTGAAGCGTCCCTCTGTCTCTGACTCTCTTGTTGTCATGTGACATGTGTACGACTGTTATGTTTTTTCTTCCTAGTTTCGATGACTCGCCTTATCTTGCCTCTGATTGGGCAGTCTGTAATGTTTTTCCCAAACTTTAGCCAATTGTGACTCATCATACAAACACCAACCAATCATCATGGATCTTCTCCATGTGTTTGGATGTTCTCATTCATCCGGGTCTTGTGTTTTCTCTATATATTTTTTGGGCTTTGATTCGCAGTCCATGTTCTCTCTTTGTGGCTTGTAGCTTTTATATAAGCTACCTAGCTACATGGATCTAAAATAGCTAAGCTACAGGAAAAGCTACTCTTTAAAAAAGTTGTTTGCAGTTTTTTTATATCTAATACAATTTTTTTTATTGAAGCTGTTTACAAAAAAGCTAAACAGTTGAATGTTTTGCATTTCATTTCCTCACTCAGGCATGTGAGCACCCTTTATAAAAAAAGAAAACTGAATAAAAAATAGGAACATTTCTATCAACACGAAGTGCTGGCACGCAAGCCCTGAAATTTTTTTTTTTCAAATCCTGACTACAATTGTGTGCAGTTGGGGGCATTTCTACACTGTTTTACCTGTAGATTTGTTCCTATCTACCAACCTCTTTTTGTTGTCTTTTTGAGACTTGATTTACCATGTAATGTACTACATCCTTGTTTAGTACCACATTATTATAATTGAAAATGTAATGTAAAAATCTAACTGCATGCAAATAACTCAGAAAACGTTTCCGATTTAGCCCCGCCCCCTCGGAAAATATTTTTGGTGTGGTGACCTTTGTTTACATCCATCACGTCAAAAATATACCTTCTCGCTCACTACGAATAAATGCCCTAGAACTACAACTGGTTTGGAACTAACAGTGTTTGGATTGTAATTATCCAAATATGATCATCAACATCAACGTTGTGGCTCGGAGAGCGAACGCATACGACAACAAGTATGCTAGCTAGAAGATGCTGACTAGCGAGCTTGTTTTTGCGCCTCTGATCGTCTCCCTGTCCTGCAATTTGGTGCGGCGTTTAGGCAGGAAGAACAGCAAATACCTACGGCTGAGGCAAGCGTTCAACAAATTCTGTTTAGATCATATTTTTTGATATTACAATGAGTTTGCATAATTCACCCATGGAACTTTTGTTTGTTATAGTTGGAGAATTCCGGTCGGACGGGTTTTCACGGGACACATTTCCAGTATTGTGTGGTTGCGCTAAGAAGCTAGGAATGTATAGATAGTGTTTGATTGCTGATAAGAAAACAAAGTCTGTATGTCATCAAAACAAGTTACTCCATCTTTTGACACTCCTCCTTCGACTCTTGTCCTTCACGCTACAATATTTCATTAACAAAACGCGGTAGTGATATTTTGACGCAAACATTTGTGTTTAAAAACACGGATTTCTGCATTTTCACAGACATTTCACATGCCTGCTTACTGGATCCAAAATGTACTCAAACATTACCTTAAAACTGAGCTATCTAACAAACCGTGACTATGGTGTACTGTTGTACCCCGAATTGTGTAGTAACCCACATTCTCCTGAAAACTTATTTTTAGCCCAGTCCTTGCAATGTAGTTTTACTATTTCCACAGAGCTGGAGTCAATATCTAGATTACATTATTTGGCAGTCAATTCAGACGACCCTGGTTTCCAAGGTGCCCTGTTTCATGTCATTACAAAAGCTCAGACTTTCCACATGGTGCCAACAACAGCAATAAAATGCATTCACATTATTCAGGAGGGGAGGTAACTCTGAAACCAATGCCATTCACTTTTTGCTGCCTCTAATTAAGCAGCGGTGATCTCAGAAATATGTGACCTTTAGTTCAAATCCCTTCAAGCTACCCTGAGTGTGATGGCAGTAATGGCTTCTATCACAGAAAAGACACAGAGCTGGAATGATGGTCTCTCTCACTAGTGATATTATGTTGCAAACAGAGTAGGAAGTATTGTGCTTGACTCCAATAGTCCCTTTGACAAAAATCTCACGTTCCCTAACGTGAAGAAATGACAGCTGCGCTCACTGTATGTAAGCTTTGATAAATGCCTGCATGCTGCCAGGCAAATGGTACAGCTTATTAAAGATAAAACAGGCGAAAGCATTACCGTGTTTCTCTACATCCTTCAAAGGATCGACTCCAGGAGAGAGGATGAAGAACATGGGCGTTGCTGGACCTGACTCTTCAAAGGACGCAGCAAAGTCCAGAGATCTGCCAATCACGTACTTGGCCCCCAGTTTCTCCTCCGCAAAGTCTCTGAAGGGAGAATGAGAGTCTTATCTGCAGCATTTTTTGCTATATTTGAAAGACAAGCGGGGTAACTCAGAAGTATCAAAGAGTCTTCTAAGTTGGGATGGACAGCGACTTAAAGGCACACAGCAACATTAACGCTCGTCATAACTGGACTGTCACATTTCTGGAGAAATTAATTCAAACATTACCATTTGCGTACTGCACTTTAAAACAATCTAACATGTAAACTCCAAATATGAAATTTTTAGCACTACAACTTAATAGGGGTGTAACGGTAGGACATTCGAAATCAGATACTCGGGATGAAACAATCTGCTAATTTTGTAATTTTACCTCACAAATTTGAACTTTTATGGTAGAGAGAGATAGAAAATGTTAAAAATGCAAAAAAAAAAAACATTAAATGAAGGTTATTAATTAATTTGTACTAATTAAAATGATTTCCATCGTCCACTGTCAAACAAAAACGTATTCAGACCGTCACATATTAGTTATGTGTCCATGAATTATACATATGTGTCCTGTCCATTTAGGAAATTATTCCTAATCTTAACTCATTGTGTGTATAAAAGACACCAAACCTCTCCACCACCTTTGGAAAGGGCCTCAACATTATAAACCTGCACCCAACTGAAATAGACAACAAAATCATCAACAAGAAGCTTGGTACAAAAAAAACTAACAGAATTGGTGCGGTTAATCCTAAATAAAAGAAAAACAACATAATAGTAAAATACCCTCACTTTGGAGCTGCATGCAATATTTCAGTTAGTGGGGTAAGGATAGTTGAGTGAAAGGTGCTGGCTAATGAGGGAAAAGAAGTTAGGACCACACTGACCAAGAAAAGTAGTAGTAGCACACTTTTCTATAATGGATTTAGATCCTCCAGTGGCCGCAAGGACTCCGTGCTCAAAAAGACACATGTACAGGCCCGTCTGAAGGTTGACAATAAACATCTGAAAGACTCAAACAAGCCTTGGGGAAATTTGGCAAGATCAAAATTAAGCTCTTTGGCATCAAGGGCATCAAGTGGACTTCATGTGTTTGGAAGCAGAGAATTTGAGGTGGCCTTTAGTCCATCCATCCATCTTCTTCCGCTTATCCGAGGTCGGGTCGCGGGGGCAGCAGCCTAAGCAGGGAAGCCCAGACTTCCCTCTCCCCAGCCACTTCGTCCAGCTCCTCCCGGGGGATCCCGAAGCGTTCCCAGGCCAGCCGGGAGAGATAGTCTTCCCAACGTGTCCTGGGTTTTCCCCGTGGCCTCCTACCGGTCGGACGTGCCCGAAACACCTCCCTAGGGAGGCGTTCGGGTGGCATCCTGACCAGATGCCCGAACCACCTCATCTGGCTCCTCTCGATGTGGAGGAGCAGCAGCTTTACTTTGAGCTCCTCCCGGATGACAGAGCTTCTCACCCTATCTCTAAGGGAGAGCCCCGCCACCCGGCCTTTAGTTTTTTTTTAAATGACCAAAATCCCTACTGATATAAACTTAAACATGGGAACCAATTACAACCACTTAAAAATATGGAATCATCATTGTTTAATTTTGTTGAAAGAAACAGATAACAGATACTGTATGACTGATGTTGATTTTTTAGATCAAGCAGAGTGACAACATTTTGGAATCACTCAATTCTGTGGAAAAAAATATTGAATTACTCAATTCTGAGTAAATGTTCTTGTAATTATGAAAAAAACAAAAAACACTTGCCACTAGTACTTACAGTAGTTGCCCCAACTCTGGCTTTAATAACCGCTTGCAGTCGTGGACTCAACGAGTGACAAACAGTACTCTTCATCAATCTTTTTCCAACTTTCTCTGACTGCTGTTGTCAGGTCAGCTTTGCAGGTTGAAGTCTTGTCATGGACAATTTTCATCACCGCATATTTTCAATTATTTGACATTGAAATTGACTTTATGTATCTTTCTTCAAGGAAAGTCTTCAGTTTTTGCTTGATAGTGATATTGAAAATTATCAACATCTCCATACTTTCAATTGATGGAATAAGAGAAGTGACCAAAATGTCGATGTAAATTTGTGCATTTATTAAAGATGTCATGACAGCCATCTCCCAAGTGCCATTACCTGACATACAGCCCTATATCAACAATAACTGTGGAAATGTGCATGTTTTCTACAGGAACGGCACATCACCTTGCCCAATACAGATTCGCGATGAATCACTGAAAATGACTTTTATCCAGTCATCCGACGTCCACAATTGCTTTTCCTTAGCCCATTGGAAACTTGTTATTTTCTGTTTAGTTAATGGCAGCTTTCGTTTAGCTTTTCTGTACTTAAATCCCATTTCATTTTGGCGGTTTCTTAGAGTTTGGTCATTTCAGTTCCCGCCACTTTATGCATTTGTTTTGTTGTACATTTTCTGTTTTTAAGACATATTGCTTTCAGTTTTCTGCCTTGACACTTTGATGTTTATTTCAGTCTACCAGTAAACCTGACCTTTACAACCTTCCCATGTTGTTTGTACTTCATCCAGATTTTAGACACAGCTGACTGTGAACAATCAACATATTTTACAACTTTGCGTGATGATTTACCATCTGGCGTGGAGGATTCATGATTCATTTTAATCCACCAGGGGCAACAACTCCCTAAAGAGTGAACACTATTTTTAACTGCAGACTTATGATCAGATATGACCTGATGCAGGTGTTAGCCTTGAAAATTGTAATGTAAATGAAATTTTACAGGGTGATTCCATATATATTTTTCTCTCAGTAATTAAGGATTCCATAGTTTCCATTGCATTTAGAAGTTTAATTAATGTATCTGTAAGCCATTATCTGCAAACAAATAAATGAAGGCTTGAAATATTTAAATATGTGTGATGAATCCATGTAACACACAGGCCTTTCTGAAATGAGTGAGAGTAAAATATTGAACTTTTTGAGGATACTATTTTTCTTAAGATGTACATATGTGTATATGTTAGAAAAAACTGTTTGACAAGTTAAATCAATCTGGGAGACTCTGTTGGCCCTGACTGAGTATTCTGTCTCTGGTAATGCAATACCACAGACGCAATAAGTTGTGTCATTTATTTTTAATTGTAATTTAATTTGGTAGATGGAGCTGATGACCCTCCGCAAGGAAGGTGGCTGTTGCTTACTATGCAAACAACTCTTCTACTCGAAGTAATCATCTTTACTATTCTACTGGAAATAATCATAGTAATCACAATCAGTGTTCTGAAAATTACTTTTAAAAAGTAATTAATTATAGTTACTCGTTACTCTACCAAAAGAGTAATGGAATTACTAACGGAATTACTCTTTAATAAATGTAATTGATTACTAGGTAATTTATACGTTACTTAAAAAAACAAACTTTAAACATCTGGCATATGCATTTGAGAGATGTTTTATTGAAAAGCACAGTGTGCGTAGTCTGTTTTTAAAAAGGTGGGGCCTGTTGGTTAGTGTCATGTGACGTCATCGAGGGTTTCATCGGAGCTGTGTTTTTAGCTTTAGCAGTTAGCAGCGCACTTTGTCGGCTTTGACGCCAGCTCTTTTGAATTGTTTCACCGGATTGTGTTACCGCTGCTTAATAAAGAGATTGAATGTGCTTCGATGGCTGTCATATCTTCTTATCAACCAACGGGGTATATTATGGATGGCAAGTTTGTCACTTCAATCATTGATTTGTTGTGTGATATCCCCATAGTGTACGTGTGCGTATGTTGTTTTCTGCTGTGTCACAGTGTGATGGAGCCTCTTCCTATTTGATATAAAGTTCATTTTAGCGCGCTGCTGCTTGTTGCTTTCACTCATAACAAGATATTTCCTGCATTGAACTTGCTGCACTTATGACGCGTTCTTGTTGTCGTCATAAAACCACATCAAAAGTAGCGTGCCATGTTACACCAAGCTATTGCTATCGGCGTTGTAACGGACCTAAATGTCATTAATTAGATTACTCGTTACTAGTAAAAGTAACACCGTTATTATATAACCTCGTTATTATATTAAGTTAAGTTAAAGTACCAATGATTGTCACACACACACTAGGTGTGGCGAAATTATTCATTATGCATTTGACCCATCACCCTTGATCATATAATGCCGTTATTACGAACACTGATCATAATAACCCCTTTCTAAGGGGCAGTATGGGTCAGGTGGCCATCTCCGAACCTGATGGTTTGAGTTCAGCCTTAAGTCCTCCATGACCATGTTCAAGTATCCTGGGAAAGACGCTCCAGATGTTGTGTCAGGTTAATGAGGTAAGAGTGACAAAGTATTCTAAGTACCAAGAAAGCAGTACAAGCTAAAACCTGTTTCAAAGTGTTTTAGAACACTGTGAAAGTGCACAGCCAACTCAGCAAATGGCTTGCCCACTAGAACTTGCCTCTGCTTTTCTGCCTGTGACCTAACGGAGGACAGAGGAGCCTATGGCCATGGGAGAGAAAAACCTCGCACTCCGAAACTAATACAGGTATCAGTGACATTTTTCAACTTACAGTCTAGTGTCGTCTCTCGGCGTTAAATCCTTGACAAGGTCTGAAAATGTGCTAAGTCTAATGACAATGTCGACTGAAAGCACTGGGTTGAATAACTGGTCAAAGCTGAAATGCAAATTTGACTAGCAGGTAGCATCACGTGGGGGTGCTGTGCAGGATAACAGCAGAAAAGCTCTGTGCCTTAATGTTGCTCAGAAGATAAGTGACTACATGCATAACTTTTAACTTGTGTACATTCGCTCACAAGGCAGGAGAGTATAAATCATTTTCTAGTTACATTTGACCTTTTCCCCTTTTTCCATATGCCTCCAATGACTGGAAAATTGGTCAATCATTTTTCAGGTTTTCCAGGACATGTGGGGACCTTGAATTGTGTCCTTTAGCTCTAGCTGAGTTGTTGGTGTGCAGTAAAGCTATGAGCTACAAATGGATTGGCAGTTAAAGGTAAGCACAGGCAGGGGTTTAAAGTTCGAGCCAATGTTAAAGCAGTTTCACCTTTACTCTGTGACCCAGCGCAGATCAGTAAAATACCTCACAGATCAGAGAGCAAAGGCCAAGTGATGATTCCACTTCTCACCTCACAGCATATGTCATGCGGTCGGGTCGCAGGGCCCTCATTATGCACAGCTTCTGAAGAGGGGTTTTGTTCTTCCACTCCTGCGGGAATTTTTCTTTTTCCGGACACTCAGACTCCACAAATTTCTTCCAGCGTTTGGCCGAGCCCTCAATGTCTCGGTCCAGGTTCTTGAACTCATCCATGGAGCACAAGGACTGGTAGGTGAGACAGGGAATGGGAAGAAAAGCAAAATATTAAGTGACTTATTCTCAGAAAACACTATACACTATTCATTTGTGGAAATAATTAATACTAAGGTGATTTAGTAAGTTTACCACCTTACAAAAATATGAACAGTCTATGTTTTTTATGGTTGGTTTATTTTTACAAAAAGAGACAGAAGTAAAAAACAAAGGAAATCTAAAAAAAATGTATTCAAATAAAGGTTATTATTAATTGTATCTGATTGGAGGAAACATGCATGTCATTACGAAATACACAACATGATGTTTTTTATTTAGTCAAATTCAAAATTCAAAATTAGAATTTGTGTGTGGCTGTTATATTGTGATCATTTACAGTGGTCATAAAACGGCAAATTGTCTTTTTAGACTTTTGTACTTCAAAGCGAACTAAAAAATGAATTTGCTTTCTATAAGGATCATTTGACAAGTATAATTGAGGTGGAAGGATTGCAATACAGTCGGTTACAATGAACGCGTCGATGTGTGGCCGTGTTTGTCTCACTGTTTTTTGGCCAAATTCCCCCTGCTTCCATCCACTCACACACAGACACACGCACACACACATATTGTAGAAGAGTGATAGCAATGCAGTGTTATTTGCTGCACATTTGTGTGGATGATAGTCAAACCCTCTCACCCTCAAAGCTGTGGACCTGGGGGAAACAATGACGTGTATAACTTACATGATAAAAAGTTGTCTTCATTATATTTTCAATTTTCATTTATTATATATGGTATTGCCACAAACAAACGCACACTCCAATTAAAAGATGGCGCAGGGAGACACAAACCGTGTGTATGTTGATTGTTAAGTACCATAAGTCCTCTCACTAGGGACCATTAATACAGTGGAATAAGAAGTAAAGGAATGTATGGAGAGGCGGCATCAATATGTTAATAAAAATGGTTTATAATCAGGCAATCTGTTTTCAACACAAGTACTTAAAAACAAAGCACAGATGAAAAGGTTCTCAAGGGATTCCATGTCTGCTAACATCATCAAAAAACCCAATCAGAGCATCAAGTTCAAGAGACAAAATTCCATTAGCAAGTGCTTAGACTGAGTGCATAGGACAAAAGGTGGTTTCCAAGCCCACAAAGTTTAGTTTAGGTTAAATGGACCCTATCCTGCTCATTTAAGGGGCTTTTAAAATTATATTAGATCTCAGTGGAGTACTATAGTAAGTTTATTTACCATATTTTCCGCACCATAAGGTGCACCGGATTATAAAGCGCACCGGATTATAAGGCGCACCTTCAATGAATGGCATAATTAAAAACTTTGTTCATATATAAGGCGCACCACATTATAAGGCGCATAGAATAGATGCTACAGTAGAGGCTGGGGTTACGTTATGCATCCATTAGATGGAGCTGCACTAAAGGGAATGTCAACAAAACAAATAGTGATTGTACTGACACTTCTACTTGCTGCTCTCTGTTCAACAACCCACTGTTCGAGTTTGTCCTCCAACTGTAGCCATCTCGCTTTGTTCCCTCTGAAACTCTGTTTAGTCTTCTTTACTTGGCTCAGGTCATCATGTTGCTGCCTCCACTTCCGCACCATTGATTCGTTAATGTTAAATTCTCTCGCTGCTGTCTATTCCCGTGTTCTACTGCGTGACTGATCACCTTGAGTTTAAACTCTGCTTCGTAAACGTGTCTCTTAATAGGAGCCATTTTTGGGTCTTTACAAAAAGTTTAGGTCTCGTAACTACGGGACTTCATTTTCCCCCGTAGAAGAAGAACTTCTTCTTCTACGGTAAGCAGCCGTAGAAGGGGAAAAATGAAGTCGGCGTAGTTACGAGACCTGTTGTGGCTCAATATTGGTCCATATATAAGGTGCACCGGATTATAAGGCGCACTGTCAGCTTTTGAGGAAATTGGAGGTTTTTAGGTACGCCTTATAGTGCGGAAAATACGGTAAATAAAATACTCTTCTAATTCTCAAGGTTGGGTACAGGGCAAGTCTGCATTTTTCTCTTTGTAGCCGAAATGCTTGGATAGTTGCTCCAGAGCTGCACAGAGACGCCCCCTCAACCGATTACATGTTAATGGTTATCAGCGAACAGCAAAGAAGAATTGGATATTGGACATAATTGGATGAATATTTGGGGAATCCTGCATCAAACTGTACTTGGTTCACAAAACAGCTGTCCCTGCGAGCACACATTGTGACAGTGAAGTAAGTCTTTTGATTACTTGAAAACATAAAATATTCCCATTCCTACCTTAACTGCCATTTGCATAAACAATTTTTACTTCCAAAAAAAAAAGACTTTCTGGCCACCATTCTTAAGAACAAGTTTCAAATGATACTGAGTAGCAAGTTGCCATTGTGCACTTGGTAAGTTGTCATTCGCGGATTTATTAAAGTTGTGACAAAAGATATCTACAAGATATTGTGGACATCTTGTGTCTGGTCTGGTACCTGACGTTTCTCAAGATTTAGGTGCGGCATAACATGAAACTAAGGATAACTTAAAAACACATCTAAAATATGGCCTTTCCACATGTAGGACTAGAGTACAAAATTGTATACATATTCATCGTTGGAAGAAGTTGAACTTGTTGGATAAGGCCCTTTTAACAGACTATGGGGGTCTATCTTCATCCAGCTCCTCCCAAAGGATCCCGAGGCATTTTGCAGGCCAGCTGAGAGACATAGTCCCCTCAACATGTCCTGGATCTTCCCCGTAGCCTCCTGCCGGTCGGACGTGCCCTAAACACCTCCCAAGGAAGCGATCGGGGGGCCTCCTTACCAGATACTATGGTACATTTTTAGTCTACTATATACCTTTTGTTTTCGCCCTCTTTTTGTGCCCTTGTGTGCATTATCCTTTCCATCCTTTACCTTTCCATCCTTTGTAACTGAGCTACTGTGTGGAATAATTTCCCTTGTGGATCGATAAAGTTTGTCTAAGTGTATAAGTCTAAGATGCCGGAAAAAACCTCATCTGGCTCCTCTCGATGTGGAGGAGCGGCGGCTTTTCTCTGAGCTCCTCCCGAATGACAGAGCGTCTCACCCTATCTCTAAGGGAGAGCTCCGCCAGATCCGCAAGATCTCCTCCCTCTCCACCCTTTTTCCGGGCGAGGTGCTGATTCTCATCCCAGTCGCTTCACAATCAGTAAACCGATCCAGTGAGAGCTGAAGATCCTAGCCAGATGAAGCCAGCAGGACCAAATCTTCTGCAAAAAGCAGAGACCTAATCCTGCAGACACCAAATCGGATTCCCTCAACGCCCTCACTGCGCCTAGAATTCCTGTCCATAAAAGTTATGAAAAGAACCGGTGACAAAGACCAACACTGGTTTGCAAAATACTACCCTTTGCACTAAAACATCATATGAGGAATTTTGAAATCTGCTCAGCAACACGACAGCAGTAGATTAGCAACTCAAAATAGTCAATATTATTCAGAGTATGCATGCTGGGATTGCAAAGTTCACAAATTTTGGTGCAGCCTTCGAATGGCCCTAAAAGGGTGTGTCTTCATGACAGCCATGAAGCAAAGTGTAAAATAAACAGCGAATAGGGGGGTGATAATAATGACTTCCACCAAAGGAAATTACATTGTGAGCCCAGACGATATGAACAATAGCATCTGGGTTTAAGCAACTAGGATAGTGAAATTTTTGTCACACACACACACAACAGACACTATATTGACAGTGCAGATATTAGTCTGTCACAATATCCAATTAAATTTGATGTGCCTGTGTCAATCAATCATACTTGGACCAAAAAAAACATGCGTCCATGTACTGTATCTCATGGTACCTTGATCCCTCCCCAGGAGTGACTGGACAGGAAATCCACTGGTGATGTTACACCAGGCAGGACAGGGTATCTCAGAAGAAAATCCAGCTCAGCAGGATTTATCTCTCTATTCATCAATAAAATCTGCAGACATGACAAAGAAAAGTGTTTTTTTTAAGTTGATTTGAAACAAACAGGATCTTAGGAGCGTCCAAGTTGTAGGAATAAAACCAGGCTTTTTTCCTACCTGGAAAGCAAGCTGAGCAATGTATGTGATCTTGTCACACTCAAACAAGCCTCTGGTTGTGTACTGGAAAACTGAAGACGTGATATTTTCAATTAAATTGGACACCCGCTGCTTCAGATCCTCGTCGGCTTCAGCCTTCAGAACTGCCTTCTGGAAAACGACACTGAAAGCCTGCAATGCACAGGACAGTGAAGATCAGCACAATGTACAAGATCAAATAAGTTAGGCGTATCTTTTGCTGATGTGAAGTTACTTTTGTCAAATTCTACATTTAATTTCAATCAATTAGAATTAGTATTTTACCACAGACATGATAAATAAATGTTTGACATTGTCTTGGCAATAGGAAATAATTAATTAATTGCATAAAAATCGGGGCAAAATGGGGAATACATGATCTCATGATGTTTTCTAGGGCTGTCAAACAGATGTGATTAATCACAAAAAATATTAAATTAATTATGTATAAATGTAGATTAATCGCACAATTTATCATTTACCTTAAAGGGGCCAACTTTTTTTTTTACCTATTGGTACCTGCTGTTGTGTATTTGGGATCTGTATAAGTGCCAAAAATTTGATATCAAAACAATGGAGGCAGTGAAGATATTTAAAAAAACAATTTTGCCTTCCTTCCTACTTCCGCCAAACGACTACTTTGGAATGTGCTCCTTTTGTGACGTGGTGCCACATGTGACATCAGCGGATATATCCTTATATGGTATACATTTACCCAGAGTGCCTTGCGCGCATCTGCCATTGTAGTCCGACCACTCAGCTAAAGCCTCCTTCTTTTTCGCTATCCTCTTGTTTTGAGGCAGAATGGATTGTGCATGGACATGCATCCTTCGCAGCTGACATTTCTAATTAGAAATACTACAACAAAGTAGGCACGGAGATGACACAGTTGAAGTGGAGGCACGTCAATAAGCAAAACAGCGCATTCTGAAGAAACGGTCAGAAAGCTGCTTGAAAACGGTCCGTAAAACATAATCTATGCAACATTTTGACCAAAGAACCACTATTACATGTTATATAGACCACAAGGAAGTGTTTTAAATGTAGAAAAAAAATCATAATATGCAGCTACAGGTTAACTAAAAGGTGGTGCGGGGTAGCTAAAAGGTCAAATGTCTATATGGTGGGACTTAAAAAACCAAGGTAAACTGCATACTGTATATTGCAGCGATTGAATTCTCTAATTGAAGTACAACACGTTTAAAATACCATCGAGAAAAAGAAACATGTTTTTGAGGCAGCCGCTAGCAAGAACGCTAGTAGCATATCAACAACAAGCGGTGGATGACAAACAACTCTTTCGGAGAATACCCTTGGCAATGTTGTCAACAAATCAATCACAGATAGGTTAAGCAACGCTTTTGTAGCAACTGTGATTATAGTGGTTAATACCAAATTCAAAATGTGTGATTAATCTGATTTGAAAAATTAATCGTTTGACAGTACTATTTCTTTCCTATCGTCAATTTGATCCCACTAATTTTGTCAGCCTAAATGTTACTTTGCTAATAAGAAACATAGCTGTTTGTCTAGTCTAGCTTCTAAATGTATTCTTAATTACTACAAAAAGAGTATTGCAGGGTTTCCTCTTAATGTATTTGATTGTGGCGGTGCTCCACGGCAAAAATGTGTGGGTTTTTTTTACGTGAAAATAAAAAGTGATAATATACTGTAGCGTCTGTACTGTAGTAATAATGCACTATAAGACACACAAGTCTGATGCTCTTTTTCGCTTTTACTGCCAATAATAATGCTAACAATGAGCCCAATTCCAACAAGTATTTCCTCCGTGCACATGTCTCCATGTTTCACTCCCAGACATACAACATTTCTTCATTCTCCGCTGACATGGTGTGTTCACAGACCATGGTAAAAATTAACATCATAACACACTAACATACACATTAAAGGCCTACTGAAATGATTTTTTTTATTTAAACGGTGATAGCAGATCCATTCTATGTGTCATACTTGATCATTTCGCAATACTGCCATATTTTTGCTGAAAGGATTTAGTATAGAACAACGACGATAAAGTTCGCAACTTTTGGTCTCTGATTAAAAAAAAGCCTTGCCCCTACCGGAAGTAGCGTGACGTAGTCAGTTGTTCACCTCCTCATATTTTCCTATTGTTTTCAACGCAGCTAGAGCGATTCAGACCGAGAAAGCGACGACTACCCCATTAATTTGAGCGAGGATGAAAGATACGTGGATGAGGAACGTTAGAGTGACGGACTAGAATGCAGTGAAAGACATATCTTTTTTCGCTCTGACCGTAACTTAGGTACAAGCTGGCTCATTGGATTCCACACTCTCTCCTTTTTCTATTGTGGATCACGGATTTGTATTTTAAACCACCTCGGATACTATATCCTCTTGAAAATGAGAGTCGAGAACGCGAAATGGACATTCACAGTGACTTTTATCTCCACGACAATACATCGGCGAAGCTCTATAGCTACTGATCTAACGTGATAGCATCTGGCTCAAATGCGGATAGAAACGAAATAAATAAATCCCTGACTGGAAGGATAGACAGAAGATCAACAATACAATTAAACCATGGACATGTAACTACACGGTTAATAATTCTCAGCCTGGCAAAGCTTAACAAGGCTGTTGCTAACGACGCTGAAGCTAACTTAGCAACTTAGCAACCGGACCTCACAGAGCTATGATAAAAACATTAGCGCTCCACCTACGCCAGCCAGCCCTAATCTGCTCATCAACACCCGTGCTCACCTGTGTTCCAGCGATCGACGGCGCGACGAAGGACTTCACCCGATCACAGATGCGGTTGGCGGCTAGCATCGGTTGGTGGCTAGCATCGGCTAGCGCATCTGCTATCCAAGTAAGTCCTCTTGTTGTGTTGCTACAGCCAGCCGCTAATACACCGATCCCACCTACAACTTTCTTCTTTGCAATCTCCATTGTTCAATAAACAAAATGCAAAAGATTCACCAACACAGATGTCCAGAATACTGTGGGATTATGAAATGAAAACAGAGCTTTTTTTATTGGTCTCAATGGGGGAGCCATACCTCTGTTCTACTGGCTACGTCACGCGCATACGTCATATCCAAAGGAGTTTTTCAACCGGAAGTTTAGCTGGAAATTTAAAATTGCACTTTATAAGTTAACCCGGCCGTATTGGCATGTGTTGCAATGCTAAGATTTCATCATTGATATATAAACTATCAGACTGCGTGGTCGGTAGTAGTGGGTTTCAGTAGGCCTTTAACACCAGCAGGTGGTTACAGTATGAATGGATATATATAGTTTATTATTTATGCACTATTGACTAAAATTTGGAAGAAAAAAAACATCCGAAACAGCGCTACCGAAACCGGATGTTGTGATGCCGTAAGCCATACGTACGGGATTGTCTGGATCGGAGGCAACATGTCCGCAATGTGGACATACTTTATGTATTTAAGATATACCCGCTAACAGCCATCTACAAAATTGAAGATGGCAGGGGTGGCTTTTAATGCGAGAAAGGCTCCCAGCAACGCAGCTCGCTTTCCGTGGCGGACATGGAGCGACAGAAGGAGAGAGTCTTTGAACATGAGTATAGTCTACAATAACACCAGAAATAAATGCTAAATTTGTTGCTAGTCGTTTTTAATAAAGAAAGAGAGACAACAAGGATTGGAAAACATCTCTATAAAAAAGAAAAACATCTCAACAAATTACATTGCATAAGCAGCAACAATTAAAAAGTAAAGCAAAATGATACTATTTAAGAACCTATATATGGTTTTAGTATATTCGATAACAGATTTGTTTGTATATATTTTTTTTTGCCCTTTTAAAGAAAATAAATGGATCATAGCAAATAATGTGATGACGTCATCTTGATCACGCCCCCACCGCCACAGGTATTTTAGCAATCTAGGTAAAACCCGATATTGTCTGTGAATCAAGAATCGGGAATCGAATCTGAATCGAATCGCCACCCCAAGAATTGGAATCGGATCGAGTCGACAGTTGCTGAATGATTCACAAACCAACAGTTTTTGACTTCTGGTCTCAAGTCTCAGTACCTTGGAGTTCTATTGATTTACAAAGTTAGATTTGGCTGAAACCCAGTGTGATAAACCCACAGTACAACGGGTTCCATCCTAACATGTTGTCGCACAGACTGAAAGTGTGTTTTCATTGGATTATGTTAGAGCTGAGCAGGTGCAGTCACTGTACTGGTGAGAGTTGAGGGTGATTGCAAACCATATCTCAGACTGCCTCCTCTTGGAACTTGCCAGCTGACAACATGAAAGACGATAATCTTGACATAACCACATTAGGGAGCCGCAGACACAATAAAAAGTGGGCAAAGAGCATAAAACATGGCGAGCAAATGAAAGGATGAGGGTAGGTACAGTGGAGTGAGTGTAAAGAGGAGGGCCCTCGAGGTGTGTGGGAACATGCCGGGTCAATAGATGGCCTACCTTGAGAGAGAACTGGTACATGGGGTGTATTTTATTGAGGTCGTTCATTATGAAGTACAATAACGAAGCCCGGACTGCTACTGGTCTGTAGTGCTCCCGAGCCTCGTTGATTTTGGCTTCTGTCACCTTCGCTTCTTTTACCTACAGGAAAGAAAAAAAAATCACACACATAGACAGAAACATCCATCAATAGGCAATGCACACGCTCAGGGCTGTGATTCAGTGATATGGATATACAGTATGTACCGTCTCACAAAACACACTCCAGAGAAACTATTTCAATTTCATGGTTTTGGACAAAATGATCTCACAGAAAATGACAATTAGTTTTTTTTTCACAAAGAAAGATTTGTACGATGATACTTGAGAAAAAAAAAAGTCTGCAACTTAAGTGCTTGTGTTGTTGCAGAGAGAGAATGCGCTGTTATTTCCTCATGCAGGAGAGTTGCCGCTGAGGTGGACGACGACATACATGGTCGACCGCTTTTGTCGACATCAAATTTGAAATCCACAGGGATAATTTCTATGAAAATTGGGTGCAATTATGTCATGTGTGTACAATTAAGGTCATCATTATCGCTAAGCAAGAAGAAGCAACAGCTATACAACTACTTAAGATTAGTTACCATAAAACATGCACGCAGTTACTTCAATAAAAATATGGCAAACTGTTAACCACCGTAAAACAGATTTGTGCATGTATGAAAGCTTTATTGTCACTATAGCCAAGTATAGTACAAAATATCATCAGAAAAATCCAAATAAAATATACACATATGGAAAGCAATGTCAACAAACTGTCGAAAATACGTTATCGCCCATATATATATATATATATATATATATATATATATATATATATATATATATATATATATATATATATATATATATATATATATATATATATATATATATATATATATATATATACACACACACGTATATATACATATATTTATATATACACAGTTCCATCTCCTAGCCGTCCATATTGTTTCTACTCGTACGGATTCTTCATTCATCACTCCAATCAACGTTTGTAAGTTTTACAAAAGAGCTAAAACAATTCTTATTTACTAAACCGTCCAATATGTGATGTCTGTAGGAGTGTTTTCATGCATATTTATGCAGGCTATCGTAATGTAATGAAGCTAACGTCGTTAGCATTAGCTAATATGCTAACATGTTTACAAGTTATTGAGTTTGTTTAGCTGATCGGAGAGCTAGCTACCACAGCTAGTGGGTCCATGACGATGACTTCTGCTTTGTTTGATCAGTTCTTTTACTGCCGTGTTGTAGACACTGTTTGGAAACAATTAAGGTATGTAAATAAACATTTACGAAATATTTCTGTGTAAATAACTAATATCACAATGCATATAACTGTGGCTTATATTCCGGTGCGGCTAATATATGGAAAAAAAAAATTCTTCTAAAATTTAGTTGGTGCGGCTTATATCCCGGTGCACTCTATAGTCCGGAAAATACGGTGTATGTCTTTGTTTCAATTTAAAATACATTGTTAAATTGTCAAGTTGAGTTATTTTTGAGTTGAGGAACAATGTAACATACTGTATATGTACTGTAACATCACACATTATTTACTGTAGTAGTATTAATACATAACTTCACAAATGACGTATATGTGTTAAATCCACCATCTGTTTGTTTCAAACAGAAATGGGTCCATGTTCTTATGGGCTAAGTGGTGATAATAGATTTTACTTTCCTGTATTATTTATTCCTTCACTGTTAAACATATATTAGTCAGAGAAGTATCTATCTGAATAAATACATAATAATGCATATCAAAACCCGCAAAGATACAAAAAAGAAAGTAAAAACGGAACCTTTTCTTCAATATCAGCAGCTGTGCGTTTGGTTGTCTCCAGGTTTTGCACTAGCTCTGTGTCACCCAGGAAGTTTCCTGAAGCTGAAGACAAGTGAGAGAGCAGGTTGTCCTCCAGCATCTTCAGAGTGATCTTGAAACCATTTTGCTGCTTTGTGAGGTTGGACTAAAAGAAATGGGAAGATAAAAGATGTTAATGAAGTGCTTTGTTGTGACACTAGTATCCATATTTAATGCTTTTCTTTAGTTTTACATATTTTGGTGCAGCTTTTTGTTTTCATCTGCGGTTGTTATGAAAGGGTTTTATAAATTACTGTATGTTGGTATGGTATGCTGTTGAGTTTGTTTCGGGGTTTTGTTGTCCTTATTGTCAGAGGTGATTGCATATGTTGATGGTTCAAATCAATATTAGACATGAATACTGAAGGCCATGTCGAAGGCAGAGCTACTGTAATCAATATCCTGATGCAAGATGCAGATGCAAAACAGGAATACTCCGGGACAGATTAGCCAGCTTCCGACTTGGTGCTGACATCAAACGTTGCCATCCTCTGCAAAATAACCCTCTACGTGATGAAACCATTGGTTCTAGAAAGAAGCTGAGATAGTGAACCAAACAAAGGTCTGCCAAATTTTCAGAATTGTGATGTCTTGGATGGATGGATGGTGATGTCTTTGTGTGGATATAAAATAACAATTAGATTGTAAATAGAAGAAATGCATATTGTGGGAATTTGTTAGGACCGCAATGGAAGCGGCGTTGATGAAGACAACAAAAAACAAAAGGCTGTGGCGTCCAGCTCTGTGTGCCGCATACCAATGCAGCAAGCAGGCATACAGATAAAGCATCAATCACTAGGTAGATTGGCACCATCACTGGTAAGTCTGCCAACGTATGCTGAGGAATTATACATGTTCGGGAAGAAATAATCTTTTCGATTGCACACAATCCAGTAAATCGGTTACAAACACACATTATAGATTCACCTAAGATGCATGTAAAGATACACAGAACTTTCGTAATGAGTTTTATTCAACATACTTCCCCTTTGGAAACTTCCAACCTCAACGGTTTTTTCACTATTTTTTTAACTGAGGGGATTTAAAGTTAGTTCAAAGGCAGGCATTATTTCTTGGAGAACAAAGTTGATAGAGGGGAGCAATTTTTTTTGTCCTTCATTATAGTCTGTTGCAGCTTCTGCCCGATAATGACTGGCATTGAAGTTTTACTTAATAAGAGGCCGTGACTAACTTACAATAACATATGGGTCTCATCATTAATAGAATGGCAGACTACTTTGGTGTTACCTATGTGGGATAAGAAAAGCAATAATTCGGCTTGGGAATATAAAACTTGGGAGCGACTAACATTTTTGCAGTAGGCCTGTCAAACGGCCAAACGCTCCTGTCATATGGAGGGTCTCTGACCAGCACATACATATTCCTTGTTTTAATTCATAATTTATAATAATTTTGAGTATTAGCAAACAAGTAAAGTCAAACTTGATATGATATGATAGAGCCTTGCATTAGGATTTATGCAGAATAAGAAAAGCTTTCTGAAAATGTGGCTCAATAACAATTATGAATTGATTCCTGATTAATAGTTGAATAACCCTAGCATATGAATATTTGAATGGCGGTGAAAATACACTGAAAGGTCAACAACCAAAAAAAATGCATGACATCATACGATATCACACATTGTCAGCATATTGTCACAGTTTTTGCAATTTTAATTTTGTTTTATTTTATTTTGCTTTGTTTGCACAAATCAAAGGAGAGAAGTAAGCAAGATGATGAGTTACTCGAGGTATTTGTCCATTTAAAACAGTCAGAGTCCTGTGTCAACATGGGCATTTTTTGTTTTATTATAATAGTTTAAGTGCAGCGTAATATCAGTGCGTTCTATGGAGCTTACATGACTGTTAACAATGGTTAATATCTTTTTACACTTATATGACCATGAAATGTGACTCTAAACATTGCCTGCACACTTAATAAGCCATTTTGTAATGACAACGTTTGACCAGCAAACTTTGAACCTTGCATACGCACTTTTTGGAGACATGCAGGCAGGCAACGCACATGTAAATAAAGTGGTGAAGTGAAATGTAGATTTTGAGCCCCTGCAATGGAAGTGCGTTTATCAATAAAAAAAACAAAAAAACACTGATATCTCACATGTATTTGTAAAAAAGTGTTGCTATTTTATATTACAATGACAGAGAGGGACAAGCGATAGAACATGGATCGATGGATAGACTAATATCATTTGTTGATTAAATCTAATATACCTGCTCATCTACACAGTGGTAGTAGAAAGTAAACACAATTATGCACAACTATGTATGCCGTTTTGAATTGATCATTTTATTTTTTACATTGCTGCGTTGCTCCACCTTGTTACCTTGTTTGTTTTGTTGTAATTCAGAAATGTATACAGTTATCTCCGAATAATGATAACATTGCTACTATTCCTATTGTGTAAATTTCGTCAATGTCAATGGTTGTGAAATATTCGTCTGGAAATGCAGCAGCAACTAATGTGTGGCATAACTTCATGGAGGTTTTGACTAAATGACAGCTGTTTGCTTCTTTGCAACCACCTTTGAATCAAATGCTTTTACTACACTTATGTAAAATGTTGACACCTGGTTGAGAATTTAAAAATCTCACAGCAGCGTGTGATTTGAGTTATATGAACAGTTTTTAACACAGCCTAAAATATTCCCAAATTTATTGTTGGCCATTGGTTTAGTACCTCTGATTCTGAAATGGGGAAATTCCCAAGGAGGAGTTTGTTAAAGTATGACCCTTGGAATTCTCTCAAAATTGCGACTTCAGATAAAAACATCCGACCACATGTTGAGAAAATCAGTGGAACTGTTTTTGAAAGGTAATACACATGTTACAAAGAGGTAAATGTATAAAAATATAAAAACACATTAGTATGGATTATTTAAAAAATTAAAAGGAATACCATAGTCAATTGTTAGACAAAAATAAAGACAACACAAAAAGTACTTGGGGCATAATTAACAGGGTTCTGAAACATTTAAACAAAGATAATAAAAAAGTATAAAACAAAAATGAGATAGTAAATAAGTGTATTACAATTTTTGTTAACATCGACCCTAGTTTGGCTAAACAAATACCAAAAGTTAAACATGCTACGCAACTTAGACCCAGGTGGGGCCTTAGCCGGATGAAATCCCTATAAGGGTCCTCAAAGAGTGCGCCGCAGACCTGGCCAGTCCCCTCAGCCGTCTCTTTCAACTCCTCTTCTCTCGTGGGTTATTTTCTGACCAATGGAAAACTGCCAAGAGTTCACAAAAGGGACTCTAAAGCAGATCCATTCAAAGTACCGTCCCATATCCCTGCTCAGCGTCATCAGTCAAGTGATTGAATCCTCTGTCCACAAACAGCCCCAGAGATATCTCTTTCGCCATGACCTTATCCCCAATAAACAATATGGTTTCAAACCAAACCACAGCACAGCAGACCTCCTTACAGTTTTGTCACTGACATGGAACAACATCCTCGACAAAGGTGGCAAAGTGTACGCTGTTGCACTGGACATTAAGGGTGCATTTGACCAGGTTTGGCACAATGGCCTTTGTGCTAAGCTCACCTCAAAGGGCGTAACTGGAATACTACATGTCTGGCTACAGAACTACCTTCAAGAAAGAACCATCAAGGTTGTGCTCTCTGGTCAGTCTTAATTTCCACTTCCCATCAATGCATCTGTACCCCCAGGGATAAATTCTCGGCTCATTACTGTTCTCCATCTTCATAGATGATGTTGTAGAACAGTGTGGGAACACCATATTCCTGTATGCGGACGACTCCACCATTTTTACACCTACAACAACATTAAATGGACTGGAGGTAGCTGTATCGCTAAAGAAAGA
Organism: Entelurus aequoreus; assembly: GCF_033978785.1. Taxonomy (NCBI): domain Eukaryota; kingdom Metazoa; phylum Chordata; class Actinopteri; order Syngnathiformes; family Syngnathidae; genus Entelurus; species Entelurus aequoreus. Next base: position 39,397,402 of record NC_084738.1, on the reverse strand, counting down.
CGTGGAGAACATCCGAAAGTGGGCTGACACCTGGAAGGTCACTTTGTAGCCCAACAAGTGCAAGGCTATAACCCTATCCAGGATGAAGAATCCATCCCGTCCAGATCTCTTCTTCAGGGCCACAAAATTGGGCTATGTGAGCAGATAGAGGTTCTGGGTCTTTGTATTGACTCCAAACTAACGTGGACCAGCTACCTGTCCAACATCTGCAAACGTCCTGGTCAATGTCTCGGAGCGCTACTTAAGCTGGCCAACAAGCTTAAGTCAGGTCGGGAGCATTGTGGAGTATTCCTGCCTAGCCTGGATGAATGCCGCTCAGACCACTCTAAATTTACTGTATTCAAAAAATATATGCAAATCATGATGATGAAAACATATGATTTGGAGTAAATTATTGTTTACATGTTTAATTATTTTGTTGTATGTTATGAAACATGTATGTTATAAATGTATATAGCTAGTCTTCTGAGTTGAACAACAAATGTTGTAACTATGAATAGGGTGCCGATATTATAAGTTGTACTTCTTTCCCCTCTTTTTCGTTCATTATTTATTTCAAATGTTATGTTGAATGTTTTTTGTTTGACCTTAAATGAATGAAGTAAAACAAACAAACATTTAGCCAAGCGAGACAGTTTGGGCTTCCCTCATTTGTGAACTGCACTAAATTGTTGAAGCTTGAAATATTACTTGCTTTTGATGAGTTATGATATTTTGATGAGATCTTCAGTAAAATTAGTACACTTTAACAGTCGGTGGCAAAGCCTGTAGCTTTGTCATTCCACACCCACCGTGTTGTGCTTCACATGCATATAAGGTTTGCAACTGTTTGACTTACATGCTTGCCCTGAATTTGAACCTCTGCGTAGCTTCAAAAGGTGTCATCTTCATACGCACAAATATGATCAATATCTGACCTTATGCAGCAGAATCATCACATTTTTGTGGTGACCTGTCAAACTGACACCATGATCCAATGGCATGCCTTTTTCTGTAGTATTTGTGGTTCTTCCTGAGAGCACTTTGACCAAGTATGACCAGGCTGGTGACCAGACTGCTACACATACAAACAATGAATGCTGATTGTTAATTAGTTATTTAAAACTGACAATTATATTGTGTCATTTCTTTGTTGTTATTGATAATAATTCATAGCTCAGAATAAGGTGCACACTTAGTTAAATAAGCCTCTTTTGTCATGGGCAGGTAAACCTGAGTCATTAGGTGTACTCTCTGTAGCATAGAGTAATGCTCTCATGACAAATACATACATTTCCTAAATTGAACTTAAGGAACTTAGTTTAGCGAACCCATCCATCCATCCATGTTCTACTGCTTGTCCCTTTTGGACTCGCTGGAGCCTATCTCAGCTGCATTCGGGCGGAAGGCGGGGTACACCCTGAACAAGTCGCCACCTCATCTCAGGGCCAACACAGATAGACAGACAACATTCACACTCACATTCACACACTAGGGCCAATTTAGTGTTGCCAATCAACCTATCCCCAGGTGCATATCTTTGGAGGTGGGAAGAAGCCGGAGTACCCGGAGGGAACCCACGCAGTCACGGGGAGAACATGCAAACTCCACACAGAAAGATCCCGAGCCCAGGATTGAACTCAGGACCTTCGTTGTGAGGCACATGCACTATCCAACTGTGCCACCTCCCTGCTTAAATGCTGTCTTTATGACAACATTTCCTGCTGCTGTGATGAAATTCACTTTGCATCATTGTTAAAACTAATTGATCCAGTGCCTTGTTAGAGTATTTGAATATGATGCTTTTACTTACGCCATAAGCAACATGTTCTACTGTGACAAAACAGGATGCGATGCATGGCCTTTTAAAGACAGACCTGACCACGCTGGAAAGAATTGCTTTGAATGGAGGACATTCAACTGGGGGACATTGGCTTGTATGCGTCAACTATGACCTTCTACTCGCCTGCGTGCATGTGCTCTTTAGGGGAATGTGTAACCCACTCCCAAAATAGTCCCCATAAACTCGAGTTTTGAGTCAGTTGTAGTTTTAGACTTTCCTCTGGAACTTGTAATTTCCCTCTGCCAGGGGAAAAAATAACAAAAATTATTAACCAGTCAGCATAACACCCTATTTAGGATTCAAATAGTTTTCGACTAAGGATGTCCTTAGTCGAATCTAATTCTTCGATTTTACCTACATTTGACGATCAGTGGGATTTATGGCATTGTTTTTGTTTTTAAGAGTGGAAAAAAAGAAACTTAGATTATATGTAGTACTATATACTGACTGGTCACAATGTGTCAGTAACATCAAATGGATGTAGACCCAGCACTTAATACGGTGAATATTTCAGTTAATCAAATGTTCTTATAAAAGGAATACAATATTTTATTGAAGTGAACATTTGCAACATTTGACCACTTCAAAAAAGACTAAACCGATCTAATAAGCAAGCATGGCTGTGATTGGATAGTTTGGTAAGTTTAGCGAATTCCTCGGCTGTAGCGCAGCACTAAGAAGACATCAAACTTGACTAAATAGAGTAAATAAAAGTTGTAACAAAGACTCCGTATGTCAGGGGTCTCTAAAGTGCGGCCCGGGGGCCATTTGCGGCCCGCGGGTAATATTTTAACGGCCCCGTGGCACATTTTAAAAATACGATTAAAAAAAATTTAAAACATAAAAAGTGGTATAAAAGAGCAATCAGGTGAAATGTAACAATAAAATGTTTCAATGTTTACTCTAATAACACAAAGCTGCCATGCACGCTGTTTCTTTCTTTAAAAAATAATAATGAATCAAAATCAATTCAAGATTTCAATTATGTCACATTAAATATTCAACTTTGAGAAATTTTTTGGGGAAAATGTTGCATATTTTGTGTTTGCCATATAAAAAACTAAGCTGTTTTTTTTAAACAAGGGCCTAAAACGAACAAACAAAAAACATAAACAACAATAAAAGTTATAATTGACAGATGGATCTGAAGTTGATCTTAAGACTATTGTGTTAAAAGTTAAAAAAAAAAAAGAATGATTTATTTTTTAATACTTTACTGAGCAGGACCCTTTTGGATACCCAATAATATTAGTGGGACTTTTTTTTTTTTTTTTTTTTTAAGTGTCATTGCTCAAAAAATAATAATGAATCAATGTTGTTATGAGTTATGCTCTGAGCTCCAATTATTATATAATCTCAAATATTCCACTTTAAAATGTTATTGGGGGAAAATATTGCATATTTTGTGTTTTTTCCATAAAAAAACAGGGTTTTCTTTGACAAAAAGAGCATACAGCGTAAATCTTTAAAAAAACAAAACTTTTTATTAACAGATAGACCTAATGTTGATCTGGAGATTTAAACCTTGGATAATACTAAATAATGACACATTTTAAATATTTTTTGTACCTAAACCCTTTGCCGGTCCTCAGGATCAAGCCTGAGTGGAGGCCTAAATGTATATTTTTTATACATATATTGTATTGGTTTTTAAAATAAAAAATATCAAAATGGCCCCCGCTTGCTTTGATATTTCAGTGTGCGGCCCTCAGCGGGAAAAGTTTGGACACCCCTGCCGTATGTAAACCTGCGGAAGGATCATTACCTTTGCCAGAGGAGAGCTACATCTCCAGGATGAGGCGGTGCGTTTCGCGGAGCCAATGGCAGTATTCGGACGGCCAGAGGCGGGGAGTTGCACAGGGAGCACTGTGTCTGACAGCGGTGTGTCCCCCAACACTATTAATGAATGATTTGTGTGTGCAGACAAATAGGTTTACTATAGTAAGAGCCGTGGGAGGCCAGAACCCAGCCAGCTGTTTTAGACACGTCACACCAGGATACAGAGACCACTCTGAGGAAGGCTGACAGCCAAAACTGTAAGCAGGTAAAAATGATCGCTTACTTCCCAAAAATTATTTGTCTGCACACTGGAATATTTTACTAATGTTTAAAGAAGACATGATGAACGCAATCAATCTATTTTCCCAACACAACCACTGTGTACGCGAGGGGCCCCTCGAAGATACTCACCTCGCCTCCCACTGTGAGGGAGACGGGTTTAACGACCGACAATTCGACTATGAGGTTGATAGTCAAATCAGACTCTTTCTAATCAAATTTTCGAATCATGGCAGTCTATCATATTTTATGCTCCGTAGCAATCATCTTAAGGTAATTTTGGAAGTGGAACATTTTATTGCTTATCTAATAAACATGGTTTTTGGTAAGAATTCTGCTGGCACAAACAAATCTGCGTGCTAATATGAGCAAAGGGGAAGTAGTATTTGAGGTAAAACGTTGTAGAGTGATCCCCCTGTGCACTCTTCAAAATGCTTGACATTTCAAGCTCCTTAGCCTGTCTTTTCCAGGGTTAAATGAGAGCTCATGCATCTCAGTAGCAACGCAAACCTCATTAAAGATACGATGGTGCCAAGTCACTCAAATGGATACAAACAGGTACAGCCAATTTGTATTTGGCTATCAGATTATTTTAATCTGTCCATGTTGCATACTGACAAGGACACTTCATTCTGCAGGCTGGCTTTTCATAAAGGTTACCCCCTGCCACCACGACTCTCAACTTTTGTGTTAATTAAAATGATAAGTGAGCTCCAGATCTATCTCTCACATCCCCCCGCCTTTTCCTCTCAGTACAATGCTAATAAAACACACTGCATTAAACCAGATTTCACTTTTTCACTTGATTCAACAACCACACGCACATACAGTACACACAATGTATGCTTTAGTTTTATGCTAATGATGATATACTAATAGATGTATTACGGAAAAATACAGAGAGGTCCGGTTAGAATAAGCATGCTTTTTATAAAAAATTGGAAAGCTGTTTATTAGTGTTTTTTTTAAAGGTTTTGCAGTTATTAATGTGAGGCATATGAATGATGTATCGCAAACGTTCTGCAAGTGTACACTTTGCTGGAGAAGTGTTGATAAAACAGCACAAATGCAACAAAATCACTGTGGTTCACCATGATTCTTTTGGTTGTAAAGTACTCAAAATGCATGCCCAGTCAAGACATTAGTGTACAGTGGGGCAAAGAAGTAGTTGATCCCATGCTAATTTCGTAATTTTTTGTCCACATTTTTATGGTACGTTTATTGTAACAGAGCAACACAGAATGTAAAAAAAAATAAGAATAAATACCATTATAGGGGACCTATTTTGCAAAACCAACTTTTCTTACCTATTGGTTCCTGTTTTTGTATATTTGGGAGCTGTAGAAGTACCGAAAATTTGAAATCAAACCATGGAGGCTTGGCGGGGATATTTATAAAACAATCTTGCTTTCCTTCATACTTCCTCCAAACATGCCATTTGAATTTGCCCTATTGGTGACGTTTTTCCTAACTGTGACGTCAGCAGATATCTCCATATAAGGTACAAATGTACCCAAAGTGCTTTGCGTGAGTCAGCCATTGTAGTCCGCAGTAAAAGAGTTCCTTCTCTTTCCTCTATCCTCTTGTTGTGGGGCAGACTGGCTCAGCTGTCGCCATTTATAATACAAATTAGCATATAGATTGAATTTATATCTGTCAGAAGACTTGATACGGAAGCGCTAAAAACTACAACATGGACGGGGCGAAGACGCAGTCGTAGTGGAGGCACGTAAATAAGACTGCCCACCAAACGGCACTTTCTTATTAGACAGTCAGAAGCGACTTGAAGATGGTCTGTAAAACATAATCTATGCAACATTTTGACCAAAGAAACACCATTATATGTTATGTAGACCACAAGGAAGTGTTTTAAATGTAGAAAAAAATCATGATATGCAATTACCGTAAACTCCGGACTATAAGCCTCTACTTTTTCTACACTTTGAACCCTGCGGCTCATTGATTCATTGATTGAAACTTTTATTAGTAGATTGCAGTACAGTACGTATTACGTACAATTGACCACTAAATGGTAACACCCGAATAAGTTTTTCAACTTGTTTAAGTCGGGGTCCACGTTAATCAATTCATAAAACGGAGCGGCTAATTGATGGATTTTCCCACACTGGCGACAATAATAAAAATAGTTTAAAAAAAAACATACAACAAGCAAAAACAATGTGGTTTATTGTTTGTGCTATGGAGCCATCTTTTGGACGAGTTCGCTCTCTGCAGGTGCTTCAGTGTCCTTCCATTTACTGGTAGTGTTTTAACCAGTGTACAGTGCGGTTCAGTCTTCTAGCCATCCCAACATTTTTACTCAAATGGATTCTTCATTCTTAACTCCAAGCAACATTTGTAAGTTTTATAATATAACTAAAGCAATGCATACTTACTAAACCCATGTGTGATGTCTGTAGGAGTGTTTCCATGCATATTTGTTCATGCTATTGTAATGTAATGACACCAGCGTTGTTAGCATTAGCTAATATTCTAACATGTTTACGAGTGTCTGTGTTAGTATTATTAACTTACAACGTAATTATTTTTGTATTGTTTCAGTTCTACAAATTCCTCAGTAAATTCACCAAAATGCCACCGTGAAGTTGTTGAGTCTGGGTCCATGACGATGACTTCTGTTTTGTTTGATCAGCTGTCTTACTGCCATGTTACAGACACTGCTTCGAAACAAATAAGGTACGCAAATAAAAATGTACAAAACAGTTGTGTGTAAATAACTAATTTCACATTTCTTCCCCAAAATTTAGTGGGTGCAGCTAATATACTGCTGTGCTCTATAGTCCAGAAAATACGGTAATACGTTTTTGATTCCCGACCAACCAGAAAGGATCGCAACAGAACAGTTATGTACCCATGAAATGCACAAATTAGTCCTGCACCTTTAGGATAATACTCCTAACCTCAACTCATTATGTGGCTAAAAACCAACCTGTCCCAGAAACAGTTTTTTCCAAGTCAAACAACTTCACCAACATGGTCAAGACCAAAGACAAGACCAAGGAGCTGTCAAAAGGCACCATGTTGCACAGAAACAGTATCATTGTTTTTGCACTATCGCTGCTGGTACTCTGGTTGAATGATGCTGTATACTGTAATATAAACTATGACATTTTTTCACAGTTATAAACACATGGCTATATCATAGGTTATTAGAAGCAATATATCGATTATCGCTATACCGAGTATCGGCGTTATTGTGAACTGTTTGGTATATGCACGTCTTTTTTTCTTTTTATCCGAACATATATAAAAAACAAAACATTCATCCATCCATCCATATTCTACTGCTTGTCCCTTTTTGGGTTGTGTTGGGCTGGAGCCTATCCCAGTTGCACTCGGGCGGAGTACACCCTGGACAAGAGGCCACATCATCACAGGGCCAACACAGATAGACAGACAACATTCACACTCACATTCACACACTAGGGACTATTTAGTGTTGCCAATCAACCTATCCCCAGGTGCATGTCTTTGGAGGTGGGAGGAAACCGCAGTACCCGGAGGGAACCCACGCAGTCCGGGGAAAACATGCAAACTCCAAACAGAAAGACCCCGAGCCTGTTGATCGAATCCAGGACCTTCTTACTGTGAGACACACTCACTAACCCTTGTTCCACCGTGCTGCCCCAAAACAAAACAAAATAAAAACAAAACAATTTAAATTAAAGATTAAAGATTAAAGTACCAATGATTGTCACACACACACTAGATGTGGTGAAATTTGTCCTCTGCATTTGACCCATCCCCTTGGGGAGCAGTGGGCAGCAGCAGCGCCACGCCCGGGAATCATTTTGGTGATTTAACCCCCAACTCCAACCCTTGATGCTGAGTGCCAAGCAGGGAGGAAACGGGTCCCATTTTTATAGTCTTTGGTATGACTCGGCTGGGATTTGAACTCCAACCTACTGATCTCAGGGCGGACACTCTAACCACTAATGTGAAACTGTTTTGCTAATAGATAGAAACCGTGCAACCATCCGCTAAATGTGTCCGACATTACCAGAGCTCCACATTAACTTCGAAACCCTCCAGCATTTAGGCCACACATCTTTTGAGGGAAGACAAGAGTGTCTGTGAAACGGTGCAAGTGTTTCAGAGATTCGTCTAATAATTGCTGTGGCACCGCAGCTCCACCAGCCAATCCCTTTCCAACACAAGAACACTACAAGAGCAGATCTGTTGACGAGACAAGCCTGAGGCATCATTAGGTGCTACAGCTTGGATCAAGTGATTTTTTTACCCAATTATTTTACTTTACATTCAATCCATGGACGATGTATGTGCAGTGCTCACTAATCGACCAGCAGTGACATTTGCTGCGTTTCCATGCACATAATATTCCTATATTATGCAGAGTATAGTAAATAGTATGAGTTACATACAAACTTTTATGGTTCAATCAATCAAAATACATTTTGTTTTGTGGTTATTGAAAAGTTGATTTGGGCACCTGACATATGACTGTCGGAACTCTAATACTATCTTATAAATAGACATGGGAAAATGCACTATAGTGGAATATTAAGTGGGTACTGCACATGCTCACTGCTTTATATGGTGCAGGATTGTGGGATTTGTCGTTTGTTTTTGGGATCACAGTACATCTTCCATGCATCCATCCAATTTTCTACCGCTTGCCCCTCTCGTGATCGCGGGGCGGTGTTGGAGCTTATTCCAGCTGCACTTGGGATGTTATTAGCAAAGATATTAGTAATAGAATGATAATCATGTATATCGGAGTACTCCTATAGCTTGTTGATGCAAGCACTTATTGTCATGTATTGTGTTGACAATTTTCAACATCCCACAGGTGAACAGGCTAATTGGGAACAGGTGGGTGCCATGATTGGGTATAAAAGCAGCTTCCATGAAATGCTCAGTCATTCACAAACAAGGATGCGGCGAGGGTCACCACTTTGTGAACAAATGCATGAGCAAATTGTCCAACAGTTTAAGAACAACATTTCTCAACGGGCTATTGCAAGGTATTTAGGGATGTCACCATCTACTGTCCGTAATATCATCAAAAGGTTCAGAGAATATGGAGAAATCACTGCACGTTAGCGATGACATTATGGACCTTCGATCCCTCAGGCGGTACTACATCAAAAAGCAACATCAGTGTGTAAAGGATATCACCACATGGGCTCAGGAACACTTCAGAAAACCACTGTCTGTTACTACAGTTTGTCGCTACATCTGTAAGTGCAAGTTAAAACTCTACTATGCAAAGCGAAAGCCATTTATCAACAACACCCAGAAACGCTGTCGGCTTCGCTGGGCCCGAGCTCATCTAAGATGGACTGATGCAAAGTGGAAAAAGCGTTCTGTGGTCTGACGAGTCCACATTTCAAATTGTTTTTGGAAACTGTGGACGCCGTGTCCTTCCGACCAAAGAGGAAAAGAACCATCCGGATTGTTACAGGTGCAACGTTCAAAAGCCAACATCTGTGATGGTATGGGGGTGTATTAGTGCCCAAGACATGGGTATCTGTGAAGGCACCATTAATGCTGAAAGGTACATACAGATTTTGAAGCAACATAAGTTGCCCTCCAAGCAACATTATCATGGAGGCCCCGCTTAGTTCAGCAACACAATGCAAGCTACATTCTGTACGTGTTACAACAGCGTGGCTTCATAGTAAAAGAGTGCGGGTACTAGACTGGCCTGCCTGTAGTCCAGACCTGTCTCCCATTGAAAATATGTGGTGCAATATAAAGCATAAAATACCACAACAGATGAACAACTGTTGAACAACTTAAGCTGTACATCAAGCAAGAATGGGAAATAATTCCACCTGAAAAGCTTCATAAATTGGTCTCTTCAGTTCCCAAACATTTACTGAGTGTTGTTAAAATAGGAAAGAAAAGTTGGTTTTCCACAATAGGGCCCCTTTAATGTGTGTCAAAACACACCCGGAAGTTGCGCTATTTCTCCAAAACCGTTCTAATACAGCAATGCACATTACTCTTAAAAAACAAACAAACAAACAAAACATTGTCTACTCTATGCAAAAACAAGGCAACATTCAAACTTATATAAACCATAAACACACTTCTGCTACGTCTTTAAGTTCATTATGAGAATTTTACATTATTTGTTAGACATAATTCAGACTTTCCCCACTATTAAAAGTCGCTAACATTACTGGCCACGTCAAGTGACAGAGTGCGACCTCTTTTTGCAGTGGCCGAGTATTATCTTTGTGCCGCATGGCGGTAGCGTTGTTGCTATCAGACAAGCACAAAATGAGGGCGGGCAACTCGCAGGCATACCTAGACAGTAACGTTTGCGATCAAAGATGTAAATAATGCAATTTAAAACAAAATAACGCGCTAAATATGATTGTAATTTATTAATTGTAATTAACGTGATGATTTGACACCCCTAGACAATAGCAACCTTTAACCACAATATAGTGTTGATGGAAACCTGGTCAATAATGGCAAGGTACCGCTGGTTATATGAATAAGATCTACCCTCTGTATCTGGAATATGGGATTTTTTTATGTTTTTAAAATTGGTTACCGCGACCCCGAAAGGGATAAGCGGTAGAAAATGGATCGATGAATGGTTAGGTACTCATTTTGCCACAAAATAGGTAATCAAAGGACTTTCTAATTCCCTTTGTATGATTGAATCAAAATGAGCAAGCCTCACTGTTGCACTGGATGATCTAAGGTTGCTGCAATAGTCTTTTGATGCCTCAAGTCACTTACTTATTTACCTCATTCAAATACAAAACCCATCCAAAATAGTATTCATCCATTCATCCATCCATATTCTACTGCTTGTTCCTTTTTGGTTTGCGGGGGGCCGGAGCCTATCCCAGCTGCACTTGGGCAGAAGGCAGGGTACACCCTGGACAAGTCGCCACCTCATCACAGGGCCAACACAGATAGACAGACAACATTCACACTCTCATTCACACACTAGGCACCATTTGGCGTTGCCAATCAACCTATCCCCAGGTGCATGTCTTTGGAGGTGGGAGGAAGCCTAAGTACCCGGAGAGAACACACGCAGTCACGGGGAGAACATGCAAACTCCACACAGAAAGACCCCGAAAGTGCAATGCCTAAAAATTAAAATGATCATGGCACAATGTATAATAAGAAAGCGGTCATTTCAATATCCACCACTTATTTGGCTGTCAACCTATTCATCCTGAACTATTACAACTTAACTTACAACAGAGCTGTACAGTACCGAATGAGTTAACTTGAGAGACTCACACTCTTAATAATTAGCACAATCTGCTTTGTGTGTTGGTAATCAAAGGCGCCATCTGAATGTTCAAAGAGACTGGACCTGCAGCCTCTTGTGATGTTAGAAAGCGCACAGTTTTTTTATTATTGCATACGTTTAAAGATGTCTAATGATGAACGTGAACACTGCCTGGTTCAGGAACGACCCCGGAGCCCTTATCCAACTGTTTCTTTTCATTGCATGATTACAGAAAATATGCTGAGATGAGGAACTCAAAGATACCGCTGATGAAGACTTTTTGTTCCACGACAGCTTTTGATGACTAACATCTGAACAATCTTTTTACTCTTTTTTTAAAGTGAAATTGCAATTACTAAATGTCTGTCAAAAACTCCACTTTGCAGTTAAATACTTTGATCAAACATTGTTTTGCCGTGCCCTCACTGACTTCCTCACCTTCAGCTCCTCCAGGTCAGGTCTCTCCATGCTGACCACAACGGCCAACAGCTGGTCCTCCAGCCCGTCTCTTGTCACAGTGAAGTCTATCAAAGTGCACTGGGCCTGCAGCTCCGGCTGGTAATGAGGACTTGCAAGCTTGGTGTGCAGAATGAGGCGGAACGTGTGGTTGTACTCACACTCCTTGTCACCAATCTTTATGTATCTGTTTGAAAAAGTGAGTAATTAAGGGCAAGCAAATTAAAAACTCTGAACAACTTATATCAGCTATACTTCTAAAGATGGCCATGTCCTTTACATTAAATACCTTCTAATTGTTCAGGGGTCTAAAACGCCTAATAATGTCCCTGCATCATTTGGAGCTGATGCATGGTTTTGGGCAATTTTGAAAGTTACTGGTAAAAAGCTGGGTTTTACTCCCAAACAGTCCAAAACAATCAGTGCTGCTAATAAATAGGAGCTCAGAGTTTCCCACAAGACTACAATCTATTTGTGGTAATGAGTTGGTGGGTGGCTGAGGGAAGTGATGTCTAATGTTGTTGCTAGTCGTTGAGTTGTTGTTAAGCTAGTCGTCTTATGCTCTGGCAAACCAGGTTTGTATGAGATGAGTTAGGGAGCTGCATTGAATGCATACCGCCACCTACTGTACGTAGTTGTAAAGACAAATAATTTAAACACTTCAATAATATTAATAAAATGTTACAAAATCCAAATTAAATAAACTTGTTGTCGCGGACATTATAGGAAGAGTTAGAATCGCCGAAGGACGCAGGACAGTAAACACCAATCATCACAGCATCCACCACCTGCACCCATTTATTGATAATTAGGCGCACCTGTGTGTGAGCTCCACCCACACCCAGAGTCCGCAAACACATACAATAACAAGAAGCTGTGATATTTATTGCAGAAAAAAACAGCAACATTAAAGAACATAGAGAATGTGCAAAAACAATACTTTGTGTTGCAATGTCGATGTTCAGATTTCTGAGGTGTGTAAATGCATCCTGCTCACCGTGACCATACAAAATAAGGACGTTTTGTGTTGCTGTCGTAGCTAACGCTGTGGTGCAAGCAATGATGGCTCTTGGCTCGTTAGGGTCGGCAATAAAGGTTAAAAAGAGCGTCAGACTGTGTATGCCTCCATAATATCTCAGAACGTTACATTACGTACAGGACGTTACTTGCACAGTATAAGTTCAAGTGCTCTGTTGCAAGTGTCTGAGTCTGCATTAATGCAGCAAAATGAGGCGCAGATAGCTACTTTTTTCTGGTTGGTCCCTTTTATGTTGGCACCGGTGCCATTATGTAACTGAGTTTCGGTACCCATCCCAATGCATTAGCCAAAAAGCTCTCCCCGGGTTGCAGTTAGTCCAGAACGTGGCAGCACGACTTTTAACAGGGGCCAGGAAACGCGAGCATATAACCCCAATTCTTGAGACTTTGCACTGGCTCCCTGTTCATTTTAGGATTGATTTTAAAATCTTGCTGTTTGCTTTTAAAACTTTGCATGGACTTGCACCTCATTATATCTCGGACCTCATCCAAATTTACAGTCCTGCGTGTGCTCTGAGGTCCGAGAGCCAGCTCCAGCTCCAGCTCATGGTGCCCAAGACGAGACTTAAAACCAGGGGAGACAGGGTCTTCTCTGTGGTCGACACTAAGCTCTGGAACACTCTGCCCCTCCATGTTCGAACTGCTCCCACAATGGAGTGTTTTAAGTCTCGTCTTAAGACCCACTTTTATTCTCTAGCTTTTAACGCCAGTTGTGTGGTCCTTTGTGTTTTTATAGTTTGTTTTCTATTTATTTTTTTAGTTGGTTTTACCCTTTAAAATCGTTTTTAATCATATTTATTTTTATATTGTTTTTATATTTATTTATTTATTTTGTTTTTATTCAGTCATTGGTGGAGCTAAGGATAATATTTTAATCTTGTTTTTAATATTTTTGTGCAGCACTTTGGAAACATTTGTGTTGTTTAAATGTGCTATACAAATAATGTGGATTGGATTGGATTAAATGTTTAATTACACACAAAAAAAAGATTTTGTTCAGAGAAAAAATCTGCTTCCATAAAGACTGTACAACAGAAAGGGGCGAAAGTAAAAGTTACAACCTAATCCGATTTCTAGTTTGTCAATGATTGAGACAAAAATGACAAAAACATTTGGATTGTGGACCTAAAAAGATATTCCATTTGGAGATGCTTTACTAAAAGCTGTAAGGGTTCAAAACCAAGGCCACCCCAGGCTAAACTGGGGCCCTAAGCAGAATTTGATTTGGAGTGCCCACCAATAACAAACTGTGTTCACAGTTTTTTATTTATGTGAACAATTGTTTTTCTTTTTTAATCGAACTTGAATTTTATTTGATGCATGTTTTGTACTATAATTAATTCATGGGAAATAAATAGTTCAATATTTTATTTTTTTTGTGCAAAATAACAAGTTTAACATCATTGAAACAAATGATTCAAATGATCATTAAATTTATAAACCTTTGTAAATCAACTACGACGGGGATTCGAACACAGCACATATGCCTTGCAAAACAAGGACTAATGGTGTGTTACAGGAGGCAGAGTGACCTTTTAGGGACATTTGCCATTGTAGTCCTGTTAGTGACGGGGCGGAAGGTGGCTATGAATACGTTTGTGGTAAAATGTCATATGAAGTGCCCTGTCATTCAATAATTTTTAATAATAAAACAGCCAATGGTACACCTTGGACAAGTCGCCACCTCATCACAGGGCCAACACAGATAGACAGACAACATTCACACTCACATTCACACACTAGGGCCCATTTAGTGTTGCCAATCAACCTAACCCCAGGTGCATGTCTTTGGAGGTGGGAGGAAGCCGGAGTAGCCGGAGGGAACCCACGCAGTCACGGGGAGAACATGCAAACTCCACACAGAAAGATCCCCAGCCCGTGGATTGAACCCAGGACCTTTTTATTGTGAGGCACACACACTAACCCCTGTATCACCGTGTTGCTTACATCATGCGTTTCTTTATGCAATGTGTATATATATATATATATATATATATATGTGTCACATCCAGAAGTACGCGGATGACACAGCCATCGTCGGGTGCATCAGAGACGGCAGAGAGGAGGAGTTTCGGAGGCTGGTGAGGGACTTTGTTGTCTGGTGCCACAGGAACCTCTTGCAGCTCAATCCGACAAAGACCAAGGAGCTGGTCGTTGACTTTGGGAGGTCGAGTCCAAGGTCACAACCTATTGTGATCGAGGGAGTCGAGGTACAGACCGTGGACTCATTCAAGTACCTCGGGGTGTGGGTGGACAATAAGCTGGACTGGACTGTTAACACAGACCACTTGTACAGGAAAGGACAGAGCAGGCTGTACTTCCTGAGGAGGCTGCACTCCTTCAACATCTGTAAAAAACTATTGTGGATGTACTACCAGTCTGTGGTTGCCAGTGTTCTGTACTACATCGTAATGTGCTGGGGGGGAAGCATATCTAAGAAGGACAGCTCCAGACTGGAGAAACTGATCAGGCGGGCCGGTTCTACGATCGGAATAAAACTGGACTCACTGGTGACGGTGGCAGAGAAGAGGACTGTGGAAAATCTAGTGAGCATCCTGGATAATGCCAGTCACCTTCTGCATACCGTTGTCAGTAGCCAGAGGAGCCTGTTCAGTGCTAGACTGCTTCATCCCAAGTGCAGGACTAATAGACTCAAAAACTCCTTTGTCCCACATGCCATTAGACTGTACAACTCCTCTCTGGAGGGGAGGGGGGTACTAGGATGACAGGGGATGCAAAACAATAACAGTGAAATACTTTTTCATAACATGGTCACTACTGCCTAGTTTCTCTTGTTATATTCTTAGTTTACTGTTATATTTTTATTCTCATCGTTGCTTTTTATTTTTATTCTATTGTAATATTTTTCTATTTTGTCTCCATTTATACCCCCATTATTTACTTTTTACTTTTTACAATTTTGTACACTGCTGCTGGAATTTAAATTTTCCTGAGGGAACTCTCCTGAAGGAATCAATAAAGTACTATCTATCTATCTATCTATCTATCTATCTATCTATCTATCTATCTATCTATATATATATATATATATATATATATATATATATATATATATATATATATATATATATATATATATATATATACATATATACATATATATATATATATATACATATATATATATATATATAGAGATATATATATATATCTATATATATATATATATATAGATATATATATTCTATATATATATATATAGATATATATATATATATATCAATGTCTCTTTTTTAATGTATTTATTCATTTTGTTTGACTCTGGAGGTGAAAAGTAAAAAATAAAAGCCTGCCGGATTGTTCTCCACTCTGCATCTGAGTCCTATTTTTGATCAAGTCCTGACAGATATTTGATGAGACGGTTTCTTACCTCCCCTTTTTGATGGTTTCTCTGCCTAGAAGAGGTCCAAGAACAGGATCCAGGTTTTCATCCAAGTTCTCTAGCAGAACCACATCGCCTTGTACAAGTGCTCTCTCTATGGTGTCCAGGTACCTAAATAATTAAAAAAAGGACAGTAAAAACAGCTCGTTGCCAAATAAAATGACACTTTCAGAAGAAAACTACTCACCCCCTCTGTCCAATGCGAATGACATGCAGATGTTCACTATATTTGTTTTTGATCCACTTAATGCCCTGCAGCTGAGGGTCTACCATGAGAGGCCAGCGCTGGCAAGAAACGAGAATGGTGGCATTCTCAGTGGACATCCTGTCTGCAGGTAACCCCTCGTTCTGCCACATAGCAATGTCGGCATCATCCGTGAGCATGGTGATAGGATCCAACTTGGGGGTTATCGGGATAGGAACCTTTAAGATAATATCAATTGTATCAATGTATAATATTCATTTTTTATACCACTTGTTCTCATTAGGGTCACAGGTGCACTGGAGCCTACACCAGATGACTTTGGGGACGAGGTGGAGGTACACCCTTGAATGGTCGCCAACACATGCATACTTGCACACTCTCACTCTAATGCACAGCTATGGACAGTGAACAGTCTATATTTGCCATAGCATGTGTCATGATTCGTTACCCGGGTCATGGCCTGATTTATGTTTAGTAGCTTTTTTCCTATGTTTTAGTCTGTTTCCTGGCTGTATCAATCAATGTACCCTCTTTCCTTTCGTTTACTATTGGTTTCCATGGGCACCAATTCTCCACACCTGCCCTTGTTTATTAATTAGTGTTCCCACCAGCTGTTTTGGTTAATCACTCCCCTTTATAGTTGTCAGTCACCCAGCACAAGTTGCTGGGTCAGTGCTCGCTTTCACGACATTTACGTTTCTTCTGAGTTTTCACCACGCTTAAGTGATTTTCCTAACTTGAAGCCAAGCTATTTCGACATAAATGGAGTGCTTACCCATAATTAACCGGAAAAAAACATCCCTGGCCAGCTGGACGAAACAGACAACTGTCCATCGAGTGAGTCACACTTTATATTGATCATGATACACGCAACACGTCATGGCAGACAGCGTGTGCTGTCTGGCTAGCTGTGTACAAACAAAACATGAAATAATACTTTACAAATACTGTAATATGATTGTTCATGTTTTTCAGTCAGTACAGATTGGTGTCCTATCGCATTGTGTTGTGCTTTACAAACTCAAACGCGTTTCCTGCTGATGTAGAAGCTAGCTTATCTCTTTCCGTAGTTAGCTTTTACGGCTAATACCGTAGCATGCCGATGTGTTACTACGCTAGAAAAATAGTTCCTCAGTGTTCACTCTTACAACAACAATGTTGCTACAACTTGGTTATTATACAGGTTACGGAACATAAATGAAGTATTGTTGAGGGTTTTTTAATGCATTTTTAAAGTGATTTAGAGGTGGAATTGATTGCTCCCATTATTTTTATTGCTAGCCACCAAGAACTAGACAATTTGTATATGTTAGAAAGCGAAAAAAACCAAGAACGTTTGTCTTCCTGTTTCTCATGATTGTGAACGATGCACAATCATTATCAGTTCCCCTTTAACCATTTGGTACACTTGTAACTGCACATTGTTACATTACAATATAGTGATTTATTTTTCTGAACTAAGTTTTATGAATTCAACTCAGATGCTGCCGTGTATTGCAGAAATAACATGACTGATTAGAAAAATAAAGATGAGCAAATATTGTGTAATCCTCTACAGCAAAAATCAACCATCTGTCTCCGATGGGAGGAAAGGGCCACCTGCGTGGACAATGATCCCCCTCCTGTTAGCAAATACGGCTGTCATGCCAAAAAACCTGGCTATTTAGTGTTGTGGTCAGTGAGGTGTACAAGTTTTTCAGCCCAGTTGACATGGTGAGTATGCAAGGCTATTCATATATTGCAGAAAGTACTGTGTCTTGTTCTTTCTCACGTTTCCACAGGACATTTCTAAACGTTTTCTGTTGTGTTATATGGTGTACGTTTCTGCCCCATCACCTTTTGTTAACAATTTTGGTCTTAATTAAAGACTCTCCTCTTTTGATTCCATCTTTCCTACCGTCTCTGCATCTGGGGTCAACACCTTGACCAAGTCCCAACATTTTTCAGTGGAAATATTGTAGAATACGGAAATTGAGACAATTGAAACCAAGCTATACGCACCGTCAGCTGACTAAGATAAGGCCTCCAGGTTTCGTCCATCAGTCGTAACCTGTAGGGTTTGGTGAAGTAGCCAAGGTAGGAGATAAAAGCAGTTATAAGCAGGACGTCTCCACACAGAGTCCTCTCTTGTTCCCTGAAATTCTTGATGGCCTCTGCCCAGCGAACATTCTCTGATGCGAGGCCCCCCACCTGAAATTCAATGGCAATACACATTGTGACAATGTTATTCCCCCGGGTAGCCAGATCATTTTGATATAAATAAATCTGTGAGTTGTATCACAAAAAGAAAGAGAGGAAAAAAATATCTTCACAAACAACTTTGCCACCTTTAGGTCCACTTTTAATAGGCTCTTATATCCTTTACTGCCTCTCTGCTCATGTAACAACACCTTTACTCTTTACTGCAGCAATGATGCCATTCTCCTTCAGGGATCAACAATATTCAACTTAATATCTTAGCTTTTCCAAACTTGGTGACGCTGCCCTTAGGCACCAAGTGTAACTTCTCTGGCATACATCAGAGAAACACTGCATACTTCAGCATGTTGGCAACATTTGCATTGCTATCTGCAACTGACTGGCACATTATCTTCCTATTATTGCGGTTGTCAGGCCTTCTGCAAATGAATATTAACAATTTACATTACCGACTGCCTCAACAGGCTTCTTGTTTGTTTACTTCCAGTCAGCAGAATGACATAATAGGCATACTATAGGTGTGTGTGGGGTATTAACATATTGCTTTTCATTTAAAGAAAGAAACAACATAAATAGCTAGTTTGTATGTACACAGATTAACACAACTGTGTGCAGGAATAGTATGGCACTTTGCACCTTTTTTCCTTTTTTAACTCAGAAGAAGCCGCAGCTAATTGTACTTACAGTAAAATTTAAGTGTTTTGAAATAAAATAAAATACGTATTTATTATCCCATCCATTCATCCATTTTGTATCGCTTATGTATTATTGCCAAATATTATTATTATTATTACTGTTATTATTATTATCTCAGTGGCTTTGTGGTTAGAGTGTCCACCCTGAGATTGGTCGATCGCGAGTTCAAACCCCGGCCGAGTCATACCAAAAACTAAAGAAATGGGACCCATTACCTCTCTGCTTGGCACTCAGCATCAAGGGTTGGAATTGGGGGTTAAATCACCAAAATTATTCCCGAGCGTGGCCACCGCTGCTGCTCACTGCTACCCTCACCTCCCAGGGGGTGGAACAAGGGGGTGGGTCAAATGCAGAGGGTAATTTCACCACACCAAGTGTATGTGTGTGACTATCAGTGGTACTTTAACTTTAATATTAACAGTGAATTGTATTGAGTGGCTTATTATTGTTGCTACTGTGACAAATGCGTAACGTCATGCTTTGCATGGCAATTTCAGGGCTAAAAACCCAATAGCGATATCTTTCTGGAATTTTTTGTTTTAAGCCATTAAAGAAATATAGAAACAGTTGAATTATTACATTTGAGACCCAATTAAATATTTTTCATTGTTAAAATGAGCGTTTGGAAAAGCACTAGTATTTATCTGACACATTTGACATTTTGAAGAAGAAAAACCTGGAATAGTCACATGACTGTCACCTGATAACCACTCCAATATGTTCCCTGGACTTCACTTAGCGACTTCATTAAATTAACCCAAGCACAAAGTTATATCAAACCATTTTAGGTACATTTAAAGCAGGGGTGTTAAACGTACGGCCCGCAGGCTGGATCAGGCCCGCAAACATGTTTGGTGTGGCCCGCAAGATGAGTTTGCAAAGTATAAAACTGAGCTGACACTTTTGAATGAAAGAAACTGCTGTTCCAAATGTGTCCACTGGATGTCGCAATAGCAATTCTTTGAATTCCCTGACTTCAGAGGGGGCAGAGCTATGTACAGTGTGTCAGTACTTCTGTATTTGGACACTAAGTACTAATGATAGCATACAAAATGTGGATTATTAAGTTCATGCTTTGGTTGTCAAAGACGTTGGTAATGTAACCTGTTACATTTATACCCAAATAAATGCTTTTGATAATCTGTACATTTCGTGTTATACTTATAACTGGGAGGCATTTTTGACTGATGAACATAATCGCATCATTTTTTCAGAAAGTATAAATGACCACAAATGAAGATAGACTATTAACCGCAATATGTCAGTGTAAAAATCAGCAATGTGATTTTTACATTTTCAGAGTGTGTTTGGTCTATTTTTAGTCAAAGAAAACAATCTGAAGTTGTCTTTATTTTTAAGTTATCATGCCATGATTTTAGCAGTCCGGCCCACTTGGGAATAGATTTTCCTCCAAGTGGCCCCTGAGCTAAAATGAGTTTGACACCCCTGATTTAAAGCATTATGACTTTTTATGGGTTAACGTAGATTTCATGAAGTAGTCCTTAATTTCAGTGTGTTTGGGAGTTTGTAATGTATTAACAGTGACACACC
Organism: Entelurus aequoreus; assembly: GCF_033978785.1. Taxonomy (NCBI): domain Eukaryota; kingdom Metazoa; phylum Chordata; class Actinopteri; order Syngnathiformes; family Syngnathidae; genus Entelurus; species Entelurus aequoreus. The sequence goes on along the minus strand of NC_084738.1, from coordinate 39,376,725 downwards.
AATGCCAGTCTCAAAATGTATCTCTATGGCTCCTAAGCAAGTAATGGAGAAGAACCACTTTTTCTTCATGGTATGTTTTTTTCCCTTTCATTTTTGACATTTCGCAAACCCCCAAAAGTGGTGTGACTGCCCCTTTTACCCCCACTGCGACCAAACAGAGCTGTGTTGATCTAATGCATGAAGAGAAAGGGATATGCTCACCAGGCGGTTGGCCAGGGAAATGGTGTGTGTGGTCGATTCTGCTTCCTGTTGGCACTTAAGCTTGTCTGCAGTAGCTTTTTCAAACTTTGCTGTGAGCTTGGCCAGGTTCTCATTAAGGTGCTGATATACAAACACACACACAAAGAACAAACATTGACACTTGTTAAAGTACAGCATGGGCTTAAAGAGACAAATAAATCACTGTCGTCTTCCAGTGACACAAACTTGGGATGAAGTGAAAAGTTAGGTAAAATTCGTCACTCTGTCCACTATGGATTTATTTTTCATGTGGAAACAATTAGCACAAGGACAAACAGGATTATTGCGCATATGCACAGTTCAGCAGATTAGTTTGAGGATTGCTAATTCCCCCCGAAGTCACTTTCAACTCAACGGATCCAACAGGGTGCTGAGAAATGACGGACAGACGCTGTATCTTATTAACAGCCGTCGCTCTACGCTCTGCAGGATTTTGACGCAGGCGGCAGTGGCTGCCGCAGCATCCCATCCCGCCCCGAGCGCTGTGCTCTGCTGGGGCTCTCCTGCACTTTGATGTGCTGAATGTCAAGCGCCACTGAGAAACAATTATTTACAGCTGCTTTTATCAATAGGGGTTTTAGGCTGATGGATTTAGTTTTGATTAATGAACAGTAAAAGCCCTAATAGCACTTACAGCAGCTTTGTATCACTGCTGGGAAGTATATCATTACTGGTGGCGCTCAAGTGTCAGCTGGTAGTCAAACCCTTGATAAAATAATTAATCTCCTGAATTGTTTCTTCACTTTTGCTTCTGGCTGTTTTTATCTTATTTCTTCTGCGCAAGACAATTGTTATTCATTTATATACAGCAGGGTTGTAAAACCTACGGCCCGAGGGCCGAAGTAGGCCCGCAAACAGGTTCAATCCGGCCCGCAAGATGAGTTTGCTGAGTATAAAAATTAGCTGTAATTTTTTAATGAAATAAACTGCTGTTCTAAATGTGTCCACTGGATGTCAGAATAGCAATTTGTATCCCCTGCTGCAAGAGCGCGCATGATTTCAGAGGGGGCGGAGCTATGTGAAGTGTGTCAAAACTTTCGATTTTGGACACTATGTACTATTTATTTATGTACATTTTAAGTTTTGGTGTTGTTTACTGCCATCATTTGCAGTCTACACGTGTCTCTTATGTGTGACTGCCATCTACTGGTCACACTTATCATTACACCATGTACCAAACAAAATAGCTTCGATGTCGGTAAGCAAAACCAGAATTATTCCGTACTTTAGGCGCACTGAGTTACAAGGCGCACTGTCGATATTTTGAGAAAATGAAAGGATTTTAAGTGCGCTTTATAGTCTGAAAAATATAATATCCCTTCGAACTTCATGTGTTATTAATGAAACAAGTGTGTGAATGTGAGTGTGAATGTTGTAGGTCTGTGTTGGCCCTGTGATGAGGTGGCGACTTTTCAGGGTGTACCCCCGCCTTCCGTCCATGAGGGACAAGTGGTAGAAAATGGATGAATGGATTGGGTCCAAATTCACAAATGTTGTTGTGGATGATGCTATGTATGTACAGAATAAACCACATGATGTTACTACATCATCCATCCATCCATCCATTTTCTATAAGTCAATTACATTGATAACATCCTGTACAATGATATTGATATTATTATTTACCTCATCTTCTGATAGATAAAAAATTAACACCAATGGGGGTATCTTAAAACTGCCAAACTAAATTCCACCTATTTGACCGATGCACATTATCACATCATTTTGTATACAAATGAAATAAACAAATGAAGATACAACACTAATAACCGCAACATGAAATTGTAAAAAAAAACATGATTTGTAAATTTTCAGGATGTGCTTTTAAACAAAAGAAACAATCAGAAGACACCCCTCGTATACAGGGATCATCCACACAAAGTTATTTTTTACAAGCCATTTTTCACTCAGTACTTTGTTGAAAAGTCCAATTGTGAGCATTGCATTGTATCTCCTCCAGTTTCTTTTATATGGTCAAGTATATCTATTTTTGTAGCTTATATCAAACAGTTTGGAGTTCAGGGTAGTTTTCAGAGTTTATATGTACTTTTGTGTGTACCTACTGGCTATATCTGACCTTGAAAACGGTTTACCTTGCCTCAGTAGGTTACTTTTTTTGTAGTACAACCTTTATGTACAGTATATGTATCAACGAGGGCTGTCACAATTACGTAAACATTGTTGACGTCAAAAAGACATGCGCATCAATGCGAGCCAAACCTCTCTGTTACGAAAATGGAACTGTCACATTCTGCTAGGCTTACCGCAGGAAGCAAGAATGTGGCAACATGTAGGATCAATAAAGTCTTTAACAATGAATAATCACCTCACACGGCGTAGCAAGGAACAAAAAAATAAAGGAGAGCTAACTAAATAGTACAAATAGTGGGGAGCAGGCTAACGGGTTGAGAAGCTACTTAACCAACAGGAAACATTACGTGAAGATAGGCGAACACACGTCTACAGAGCTGAAAATATCTTGAGGTGTACCACAGGGATCAATTTTTATAAAAACAACATTTGTAAAATTATAAGGGACTTAAAGTTAGTATTATTTGCAGATGGTATAAGTGTGTTTTGTTCAGTAGAGAACACACAGAACCAAAGACTATAAAAATGGGACCCATTACCTCCCTGCTTGGCATTCAGCATCAAGGTTTGGAATTGGGGGTTAAATCACAAAAATGATTTCCGAGCGCGGCCACCGCTGCTGCTCACTGCTCCCCTCACCTCCCAGGGGGTGGAACAAAGGGATGGTTCAAATGCAGAGGGTAATTTCACCACACCTAGTTTGTGTGTGTGTGACTATCATTGGTAATTTAAAAAATTTTTTTTAATACAAATAATATCAGTAGAAATTAACAAACTAAAAAGATGGTTTGACAAAAACAGACTATCTTTGAATCTCAGTAAAACTGAAATAATGCTATTCAATAACAGTAGAAGAGAAAGTCAAACACAAATACAAATAGACAGGGTAAAATTGAAAGGGTAAAAGAAAACACATTTTTGGGTGTAATAAAAGATGATAAAAATGAATTGGAAACCTCATGTAAAAAATATACAACATAAAGTAGCAAGCATTTTTCAATAATGAAACGCAAAATATGTTCAGGACCAAAAATCACTTCATATTCTCTACTGCTTGCTAGTGTTACCATATCTGAGTTATTGTGTAGAAATATGGGGAAACAACTACAAATGTGAGCTTCATTCACTAACGGCGTTACAAAAACGATTAATTTGAATAATACATAATGTTGGATATAGAGAACACTAAAAGCCTTTATTTATTGAATCACAAATATTGGAATCCAACAATTTGGTGCATTTGCAAACAGTTAAAATGATGTATAAAATAAACTATAACTTGCTACCTGTCAAGACATGGACTATGATGCAGTTTACTGCGTGGGTTGCTTTCCCGAGACGCAAACGAACAGGACCGGACAAGGCTTGCAGGTAAATACATGATTTAATCTCTCTCAAAAAGGGAAAAACAAAAAGCGCTCACAGAGGAGGAACAAAACTTGGCGGAGGTAACAAAACTAACACATGGCCTGAACTATGGTCATAAACAAAAAAGACTTACAGTGACGAGAACTGTGGCATGGACAGAGCAAAAACAAGAGATCCAACATGGGCAGAGCAAGAGAGGAATAATGTCATCAGAGTATCAAGAGTAATGTCAATGTCGCCAGGCCAACTACCTGGCAACTACAGGCTTAAATAGTCATGTCATGATTGACAACAGGTGCGAGTGTCCGAACACCAGCAGCAGGTGAAAATCATGCCACCCTGGCAACCAAAACAAACAAGATTGCATCAAAAAACAGGAACTAATAGAGTCCAAAAACCAACAGAACATAACCAAACAAAACATGACACTACCCAAGAATGTACAACAATTATTTTCAACAAAAGAGGCGAAATATAATCTTAGAGGAAAATCTAATTTAAAACATTTGTATGCACGTCCAACACTTAAAACCTTTAGTATATCAATATGTGGGATTAAATTATGGAACGGATTAAGCAAACAAATCAAACAAAGCACCAATATGATTCAGTTTAAGAGACTGTTCAAACTACAAGTGTTCACAAAGTACAAAGAAGAATAATTACGATAAAACATCTTGAACCTTTTTTTGAGATAATGATTATTTATGTATTTAATTGTTTTTTTAATTTATTTAATTTGCTTACTAATTTATGGTAAATTATTTATTTATTATTTATTTATTCACTGTTCTGTTACAAACAGATAACGAGGAAATGGGATAAAATTGGTATGAAAAGGGGTATGATTAAATAAACTCTGCTTCTTCCTACTCCTTTTCGGACGTGCTGTAATGAAACAATTAGAAATATGTGATGCATTACATTGTATCGTATGCATGTTCGAAATAAACTGAACTGAACTGAACTGAACTGAACAGGCTAAAGGAAACCAAGCCATCTGGCATTCAGTGGCATCAAATAGTTAACATCAACAAATCACACGCATGAGGAACAAAATGAACCTGCGCCACCTTTGTGGCTATGTTCCCACTTTAAAGGACTAGTTTATAAAATGAGGAACAACAGAGCACCGTTCACTACACACAGTCAACACAGTCTATTACATTTTCCATGCTGGCATTTTTACACGTGACTGTGGTTAAACTGTTATTTTCCAGGCATGCTTTTACTTTGAGAGCCTGACTTTACTGGCCACCATTTGTAGTGTTGTCACAGTGTTGTTCATTGAACCCCTTTATATATGTTTTGTTAGCTGTGAGTTTTGTTAGCAACTAAGAGATGATGAGAGATCATTATGACACGTGCACATCTGAACAAGGACGCAAGGACGTGGATAGGCAATACAGCTGAAGTGAAAGTTTTAATTCTGCTGCAAATGGCCATTAGAAAACAGTACACGTTATCTAAAAAAAATCCCTTGTAGCCCATATCGGAATCAAAAACCCTGATACCATCCATAATCACTTAAAGGGCCTGTTTGCAACATTTACACAGATGTCTAAACGGCGCTGACTTTCCAATGTACTTTGCACATATACCCCGCCCTCTTAGGCTTATAGGATGTAATGACATAATTACATACGTACGCAACACATGCACAAGCATTAGCTTTAAGTGTTGTAAGTTAATAATAGTGATTTGGATAGTTAGCATTAATGGATTAATGGATTAGATTTATATAGCGCTTTTCTAGACACTCAAAGCGCTTCACAGAGAAGTGAGAACCCATCATTCATTCACACCTGGTGGTGGTAAGCTACTTTCGTAGCCACAGCTGCCCTGGGGTAGACTGACGGAAGCGTGGCCGCCAATTTGCGCCTACGGCCCCTCCGACCACCACCTATCATTCATCATTCATTCACCGGTGTGAGCGGCACCGGGGGCAAGGGTGAAGTGTCCTGCCCAAGGACACAACGGAAGCGATTTTGGATGGTAAGAGGCGGGGAGCAAACCTGCAACCCTCAGGTTTCTGGCACGGTTGCTCTACCCACTACGCCATACCGCCCCATTAGCTGTCATTGAATGTATATCCTATCATAACAACAACATGACTGCAAATTGTTCGTTGCTTCTCTTGGACAGCTTTTGTATGTGTGCACACACTACCTGCGCGTACATGTTGACGAGACCGGGTGAGAGATAGTCGTAAACACAGATTGTTTTATTCAGGCTGGTAAAAATGTCACTACACAAACTTAATAATTGTGAAACATGTAGACCATTTGAACACATATGTGTTCTGTTAAACCACTAATGGTTACACAAGCTAGCCAATGGTGTTCTTGTTATATTTTTCACTTTGAAAAATGCAACTGTCAGCAGGTTGCAAACAACACCTTTAAAGGGGAATCACACTTTTTGGGGAATCGTTCACAATTAATATGATTTATTAGATGTTTTTATTTTTTTGCATTCTAAATATTAAATAAATGCAATCAAATGTCTGCTTACAATGGAGCCTATGGGAGCTGTTAAATTCTGCCTACAAAGCCTTTAAAGGCCTACTGAAACCCACTACTACCGACCACGCAGTCTGATAGTTTATATATCAATAATGAAATCTTAACATTGCAACACATGCCAATACGGCCGAGTTAACTTATAAAGTGCAATTTTAAATTTCCCGCGAAACTTCCGGTTGAAAACGTCTATGTATGATGACGTATGCGCGTGACGTCAATGGTTGAAATGGAAGTATTCGGACACATTGTATCACAAAACAAACAGCTCTGTTTTCATCGCAAAATTCCACAGTATTCTGGACATTTGTGTTGGTGAATCTTTTGCAATTTGTTTAATGAACAAAGGAGACTGCAAAGAAGAAAGCTGTAGGTGGGATCAGTGTATTAGCGGCTGGCTGCAGCAACACAACCAGGAGGACTTTAGTTGGATAGCAGACGCGCTATCCGACGCTAGCCGCCGACCGCATCGATGATCGGGTGAAGTCCTTCGTCGCGCCGTCGATCGCTGCAACGCAGGGGAGCACGGGTTTTGATGAGCAGATGAGGGCTGGCGTAGGTGGAGCGCTAATGTTTTTATCATAGCTCTGACGAGGTCCCGTAGCTAAGTTAGCTTCAATGGCGTCGTTAGCAACAGCATTGCTAGGCATCGACAGGCGGCACAGCATTAACCGTGTAGTTACAGGTCCAGTGTTTGGTTCGGTGTCTCCTGATAGTAGTATTGTTGATCTTCTGTCTATCCTTCCAGTCAGGGGCTTATTTATTTTGTTTCTATCTGCATTTAAGCACGATGCTATCACGTTAGCTCCGTAGCTAAAGTGCTTCACCGATGTATTGTCGTGGAGATAAAAGTCACTGTGAATGTCCATTTCGCGTTCTCGACTCTCATTTTCAAGAGGATATAGTATCCGAGGTGGTTTAAAATACAAATCCGTGATCCACAATAGAAAAAGGAGAAAGTGTGGAATCCAATGAGCCCTTTTACCTAAGTTACGGTCAGAGCGAAAAAAGATACGTCCTTCACTCTCACGTTCCTCATCCACGAATCTTTCATCCTCGCTCAAATTAATGGGGTAATCGTCGCTTGTTCGGTCCGAATCGCTCTCGCTGCTGGTTGTAAACAATGGGGAAATGTGAGGAGCCTTTCAAACTGTGACGTCCTGCTACTTCCGGTACAGGCAAGGCTTTTTTTAATCAGCGACCAAAAGTTGTGAACTTTATCGTCGATGTTCTTTACTAAATCCTTTCAGCAAAAATATAGCAATATCGCGAAATGATCAAGTATGACACATAGAATGGATCTGCTATCCCCATTTAAATAAAAACATTTCATTTCAGTAGGTCTTTAAAAAAACATCCAAACATTCCCATTCGGGTTTTATATGCATGATGTAAGTATATACGTTATGTAGTAACGGGTACATTTATAATAACATTTAATATTTATGTATTTTGATCACTTTAAGCAAATTCGGTGCATTCATTTAAAAAAACCTATCACAATGTTTGCTGTTATTTTTTCTTCATCACTGATTATTACTCACTGCAGACGTTATGAGAGCCAACAAACATAATAAAACGTCACTTACTGTACAATGTCTGCTGTCATTAAAATGCCGACTGCTGGGATGTTCATATATTCCCATTTAGGTGAAAAATGACTCATAATCCTCACAGAGAAAAGGGGTGGGGGCGGGAGGGACCAAGCGACTTTCCGTGTCGTCCTCACTAGTTTCGGGTATTAAATGGCTGTCAAAGTGTCCGAACTTGTCAGAATACCTACTCAGACTTATTTTGTGCAAGTGAGAGGCATGATTTATGATCTACAATAAACTTACAGGGAGCAGGGAAGCGAGGAAACAGCAGACCACTCAATGATGTAAACATAGGGAAAACAGGAAGTGATCACGTCGCCGCTATAAATAGTTTGTCTGCGTTAGCGCTTATAATCATTATCATTAATACTTGGTTAATATTCAAGTCACAAAACGTTAATTGAGTATTTTTGGCGCTTTTTGAATGGTTATTTATTGGATTGTATGGGCGAAATAGTGGAGCTCCCATTGGCTTCGCTGTAAGTGGACTTTTATTTACGTTTATTTAATATTTAGATTGTATTAAAAAATAATCCATCCGTTGTCATGTCTTTCATAATGATTATGATATGCAAATTTTTAAAAAAAAAGTGCAGTTCCCCTTTAAAGGGAAAAGTCAGGCCTATTTGGCCTTACAAAGCCACAATGTGCATATTCTTGGAAGTGATTACACTGTTGGCGCACCTTTCTCTCACTGCAACTAAACGGCTGTTCATGCTTTATATACTGATGAAAAGCCCTCTTCCAATAGGAAGTCAATACTATGCTTCATTACCTATTTACTTGTGCCTACAAATAAGAACTAACTGCCTCTGTCTCTGCATCCTGGGGTCCAAACCTAAACAAAACATTACACAACACTCTTTTTGAATAATGTCTGTAGTGAATTTTGACAGTTCACATATAAAATGTGTCTTCCTAACAGACTAACTGCACAATTCCCTATTTGATGCAATTACAGTTTATGTCATGACTTACATTGATCTTGGTTTTGATGGTGGCGAGTTTCCCCTGAGCAGCAGCCAGTTCCGCGTTGGCCTTACTCAGAGCCTGACGTTTGGGCTCCACCTCGCAATAAACTCTGTAGAACTTAACTATGTTCAAAACCCAGGAGCAAAGCCCTGCTGCTGCGTATGACTTTGCTGCAATCAGTTCTGGTTGGAACTCTGGATCCTGCATGGGTTGAAAACATAGGAGGTTAGTGAAATTCATACAGTGAGTCTTAAAAGACTACCACACTGCCGCATTTAGTTAGAAAAACACAGTTTGATGACTTTTCCTAGCAAAAGAGTGCAGCACAGATACATGCACAGATACATGCATAGCTCCAGCCCAGGAATGAGCAAATTATGGCCTGTGAGCCATATACAGCTCATAAAGCTTTTTAATCCGGCATGCCAAACATTTAAAAATTATTGTATTAAAAACCCTTTACCACCAAAGGTGTCGCCGGAAATAGAATTTACAATGCTATTTTGAAACTACCTTAAGTCTTCAACCTTTTGCACTTTAAAATCATTAAACGGTTTCTGAAACAAAAGGCTGTGCGCTAAAGCAGATTGGATTTTGTTCACAGGGTTGCGTGAGCCTGTGTGACAAATACGCAAGCTTTATACAGCAAAGTTCTGGAGGAAATAGATATTTTACACAATATTTGGGAGTTGTGATGTTTTTTCAAGGTTTTTGCCTTATTGCAAAAATGCCATTTACTTTATTGTTTTGCTACTTTGCTTTAGCTAAAATTCAACTTGATTTTAGCATCAACTTCTTCTAAATGGATGTATTGTTATTCTGATTTTAACCAATACTTCTTTACTCACTTATTTGTGTTTATACACTACCGTTCAAAAGTTTGGGGTCACCCAAACTATTTTGTGGAATAGCCTTCATTTCTAAGAACAAGAATAGACTGTCGAGTTTCAGATGAAAGTTCTCTTTTTCTGGCCATTTTGAGCGTTTAATTGACCCCACAAATGTGATGCTCCAGAAACTCAATCTGCTCAAAGGAAGGTCAGTTGTGTAGCTTCTGTAACGAGCTAAACTGTTTTCAGATGTGTGAACATGATTGCACAAGGGTTTTCTAATCATCAATTAGCCTTCTGAGCCAATGAGCAAACACATTGTACCATTAGAACACTGGAGTGATAGTTGCTGGAAATGGGCCTCTATACACCTATGTAGATATTGCACCAAAAACCAGATATTTGCAGCTAGAATAGTCATTTACCACATTAGCAATGTATAGAGTGTATTTCTTTAAAGTTAAGACTAGTTTAAAGTTATCTTCATTGAAAAGTACAGTGCTTTTCCTTCAAAAATAAGGACATTTCAATGTGACCCCAAACTTTTGAACGGTAGTGTATGTCTACAAAAAGGTTTAATTATTTTACTGAAGTAGTATTGCCTGTGTTAAAATTGTGGACATGGTTGTGTATAACTTTACTGCTACTGTTAAAATTTCTTGAGATAGTTCTTTGTGATCGTTGTGCAGCCATTTGCGAAATTTGTGATTAAGGGCTATATAAGTCAACTTTGATTGATTGATTGAGTTAGACATTAAAGGTGAAGTTAACAGTTGTGGCCGAACGTTTTTGGAGTGACCGCAATGTGACTGCAATAGCTGACTGAAAAAAAAAAAAATGTAGGCGCACTTGTGGAGGGTGTCACCGACTGTCTACTGGACACCTGTTTCATTGATTGATTGAAACTTTTATTAGTAGATTGCAAAGAAAGAGAATACATTATATGAAACAGTACAGTTTACACAGTACAGTACATATTCCGTACAATTGACCACTAAATGGTAACACCCGAATAAGTTTTTCAACTTGTTTAAGTCGTTAATCAATTCAAGTCAGCATTATTCCCAATGATTGTGTGGTCTACTGACCCAAACCGAGAGACCATGTAAAGGCTCAAGAAACATTTGGAGCCATTTTGAAGCCATTAGCTCAGGGGTCTCAAACTCAATTTACCTGGGGGCCACTGGATGCAGAAACTGGGTGAGGCTGGGCCGCAAGAAAATATTTCTTAAAAAAAATCTAACATGCACTTTTTAATGAATTTACCTTCTTTGAATGGCTTTCCCGCCCTAGCAACCATCTCACTCACCATGTAGCTAGCTTTGACTGCTGCATCGCTCTTTTCGCTTGCTTTCTTGATGAAATCTTGTTGCCTCAGTAGACTGGTTTTAAAATTTGCAACCCGGTTCACTCTCTCATCTCCCTGGTATTTTGCATACTCTTCAGCATGTCTAGTTGTATAATGACGTTTCAAATGGTATTCATTGTGCACCGCAACTTTCTCTGTATCAACTACAGAAAAGAGCTATAAGGATTATTCATAAAGTAGATTACTTAGAACACACTAACATATTATTTATTAATTCGGGTTTATTGAAATTACAGGAGCTAGTAAAGTTACAGACATTATGTGTCATGTTTAAGGCTAAAAGTAAAACATTATCAGCAAATTTACAAAAAATGTTTGTCATCACTTCTGAGAATGAAGAGCATAGAAGAAAAGGTCATTTCCAACATCAGTATTCAAGGACAACTTTAAAACAAATGTGCATATCAGTGGTGGGGGTTAAACTATGGAATTCTCTTTACAATGAGATAAAAGATTGTAAAAATATATTCCAATTGAAAAAATATATAAAGACAGAACAATAAGATCATATGGACAGCCATAAGTGTTTACATTTTGCTTTATATTTATTATTTTACTTATTTTTTGCCTGGTTTTGTATTTGTTTTGTATCATCCCGTGAGGTGTATATTACTTCTTTTGTTTTTTTTGTTCGGTTTGTACATCATGAAGTTTTGCACTTCTTGTGTTTTTGTGTGTGTTTTTTGTTTGTTTTCGTTATATTTGGATGTAATTGTTGGTTTATATCAGGGGTGTCCAAAGTGTGGCCCTGGGGCCATTTGCGGCCCGCAGCTAATTGTTTACCGGCCCGCGACACATTCTGGAAATGCTATTGCAAAAATTAAAAAAAACATTACAAAAAGTGGAATGAGTTGCAATGTTGACACAAAGCTGCCATGCAGGCTGTTTTTTTCTTTTGTCTATCTTTATTTTTCTTTTTTTGCCATTGCTCCAAAAAAACAACAACAATGTTATAATGAATTATTGACCTATTCAAGGCTCCTTTTTTTGACAAAAGAGCATAAAAACAAATAAAATAATAGTTGAAATGTAAAATCGACAGATATATCTGAAGTTGATCTCGTAACTTAAGTGTTGAAAGTAAAAAAAAACTAATAAAAATGTATCACTTTATGAGTGGGGCACCTTGTGGATCCCAAATATATTTAATGGGATTTTATTTATCTTTTCACTGTGATTACTCAAAAATAATAATGAATTAAAATCAACGGTGTCCTGCATTATTGACCTTTTTAAGGCTCTAATTACTTCATCAAACATTGCTTTTGGAATGTTTTGGACAGTGGGGGAAATACTACATATTTCAGTTTCGCCGTGGAGTTTACAGTTACGGTAGCACAATTAGCCCCGAACGGGCTAACATCACCACTAACGTGTTACACGTCTGATTCGCCCAGCGACTCTCTGTCGGAGTATCAGCGCTGGGGTCCAGTGCACCACACTTTTGTATTGTCGCTCGGTCCTTCGGCAGAGTGCTTTGGAAGCTACCGGACCGCTCGTCTTCCCCGCCCGGACTGTTTACAACGGGGGTGGGAGCGAGCAGGCGGGCGAGCGAGGGAGGCAGGGAGGGAGGGAGGAAGAGCGTATGCGGGTGTCGTGGAAAAGCGGCAAAATGTTTCTCTGCTTGCATCACGCAAGTGACGTCAATGCATACTTGCCAGCCTTGAGACCTCCGAATTCGGGAGATGGGGTGGGATTGAGGTGGGCGGGGTTGGCGGTAGCGGGGGTGTTTTTGTAGCCCGGAAGAGTTAGGGCTGCAAAGGATTCTGGGTATTTGTTCTGTTGTGTTTAGGTGCGGATGTTCTCCCGAAATGTGTTTGTCATTCTTGTTTGGTGTGGGTTCACAGTGTGGCGCATATTTGTAACAGTGTTAAAAATAAATAAAATAAAATATGACCACCCTCAGTGTGACATGTATGGCTGTTCCTCAAGTATGTCTTGTACAACATGTGTCTGGGCCGGCACGCTGTTAGTATGGAGAAAAAGATGATGCGGTGACAGTTTCTAGAGGTCACTAAAGGCAGTGCCATCATGGCACGCCCTCGATATTGTGAGAGCCTTATACCACACCTTGATTGGTAGATTCCTTCAGCTTCGCACACAACGCTGTCAAGCGCCATTCATTTAAAACTCGCGCCATTCATTTAAAACTCACGGGGCGCAATAACACCTTGATTGGTAGATTCCTTCAGCTCCGCACACAACGCTGTCAAGCGCCATTCATTTAAAACTCGCGGGCCGCTCTAACATTAAACTTCCATATTAAGGTGGGGGCCGCAAAATAACATCTGTGTTTGAGACCCCTGCATTAGCTGATTATAGTGTGAAACCACGACTTTCAATATTGAACTACCTGTATTTCACAATATTTACATTTTTTAGATGTACTTGTACTGTATTATGTATGGTGTAACAGTTAGTTTTAACAGAGATTTCTGCTTTGTTCAAAGTAGGTAGCCAAACTTCAATGAACAATAAAACTCACCTGCAAGTAAGGCTGGACAGCTTTCAAACATGCTTCTGGAATATTCTCCTTTTTGAAATGTATGAGGGAATCAAGAAACGCGTCCACTTTTGCCATCATAACCTTTCCAGCCTTCCAGCTGCGATCCTTTGGGACTTTGCCGCCAGGCGCCATTAATACCATGACGGCCGCCGTGACGTTGGTGACCGCTGCCACCGGAGAGCCGAATGACTTCAACTCCGTTAGGTTGTTCTGCAGAGGGTAAAAATAGAGGGATGCAGTGCAAAATTAAAGACCTGGATGTATTGAATACTTGTATGACTTAGTGGTCTGCTTAACAAAGAAGGGGATAAAAAAAGGATGAACCTGCACTAACTTTGAGCAGACAGCAGAAAATTCAAACTGGGACATTTTTAGAGAGCTTCAGAAAGCAGTGATTGAACTGTCTGTTCTGCTTGTTTGAACAGAGAGAACCTTCTAAATTTAAAGTGGGTTTTTTTTTGTGTTCAAATCCCCCAGGCGGAATAAAAAGCTATATGGATTTTAGGAGATGAACTAAAATGCCAGCAGAACACACAGAAGACATTCTTTTAGCAAAGATTCGATTGAAAAAAAATTAATCTCACATTTAATGGCCTATGTGGACATCACCTTTTTCACTAAAGCTCAAAAAGGAAATATAAAAAAAGCATGACGAAGGAGAAAAAGAATGAAAGGATATGACGCACTTTATTGAGAGTGTTAAGTGCATCCTGTGCTGCAGTCAGAGCCGGTTCAGCCTTAGCCAGATCCTCTTCACAGTCTTTTTGCTTGCCACTGACCACAACAGCAATAGCTGCCACTTTTTCTTCTTCCTCATCAGCCACTGCTTTTTCCTTGGACACCTTCTCAGTTTCTATTCCAACCACCTGGGACCAACACATTACATGTTATTGCTGGGTTAGAGGCACACACATTTTATAGCATTGATTGCTTTCATGTCTTTAACGTAGAGTTTCAGTTACTAATTGACGCCATACTACTGAGTGGCCTAGTGGTTAGAGTGTCCGCCCTAAGATCGGTAGGTTGTGAGTTCAAACCCCGGCTGAGTCATACCAAAGACTATAAAAAATGGGACCCATAACCTCCCTGCTTGGCACTCAGCATCAAGGGTTGGAATTGGGGGTTAAATCACCAAAAATTATTCCCGGGCGCGGCACCGCTGCTGCTCACTGCTTCCCTCACCTCCCAGGGGGTTATCAAGGGGATGGGAGAGAACAAATTTCACCACACCTAGTGTGTGTGTGAAATCATTGGTACTTTAACTTTATACACATTGACCGACCGTAGCATGATAATATAATCGTGTTTATTTCCTACAGTTCTCAGTTAACACTATGATTCTGTGAACGCTTACACCACTGCAATATATAGCCACAACAATACACATATTGCTTATTTAAAGGCCTACTGAAACTCACTACTACCGACCACGTAATCTGATAGTTCATACATCAATGATGAAATCTTAACATTGCAACACATGCCAATATGGCCGGGTTAGATTAGTAAAGTGCAATTTTAAATTTCCCGCAAAATATTCTGCTGAAAACGTCTCGGTATGATGACGTTTGCGCGTGACGTCACGGATTGTGCGGACATATTGGGACAGCATTGTGGCCAGCTATTAAGTCGTCTGTTTTCATCGCAAAATTCCACAGTATTCTGGACATCTGTGTTGGTGAATATTTTGCAATTTGTTTAATGAACAATGAAGACAGCAAAGAAGAAAGCTGTAGGTGGGATCGGTGTATTAGCGGCTGGCTGCAGCAACACAACCAGGAGGACTTTGAGTTGGATAGCAGACGCGCTACCGTGAGTACGCAGCTTTGGCTTGCAAACATTTGATCGCTTGCCCGTACGTGCGTGCCGCTATGTGCATGTCACGTGCGTAACTTTGGGGAAATATATGTGCTGTATGAACTTTACGGAGGTGAACGGTACTTTGGGCTGTGGGATTGAGTGTGTTGTGCGGGTGTTTGAGTTGTATTGGTGGGTTATATGGACGGGAGGAGGGAGGTGTTTGTTATGCGGATTAATTTGTGGCATATTAAATATAAGCCTGGTTGTGTTGTGGCTAATAGAGTACCGGTATATATATGTCTTGTGTTTATTTACTGTTTTAGTCATTCACAGCTGAATATCAGGTCCCACCCGCCTCTCACAGCATCTTCCCTATCTGAATCGCTTCCACTGCCCTCTAATCCTTCACTCTCACTTTCCTCATCCACTAATCTTTCATCCTCGCTCAAATTAATGGGGTAATCGTCGCTTTCTCGGTCCGAATCGCTCTCGCTGCTGTTGGCCATGATTGTAAACAATGTGCAGATGTGAGGCGCTCCACAACCTGTGACGTCACGCTACTTCCGGTACAGGCAAGGCTTCTTTATCAGCGACCAAAAGTTGCGAACTTTATCGTCGATGTTCTCTACTAAATCCTTTCAGCAAAAATATGGCAATATCGCGAAATGATCAAGTATGACACATAGAATGGACCTGCTATCCCCGTTTAAATAAGAACATTTCATTTCAGTAGGCCTTTAATGCATTTTTGACTGTGTCATCAAAACATTTGATTAAGATCCTATTTTGAATCTCATTACATTTTACCACATGGCCATAACAATATAATACATAACTATTTACATAGAGTACATATACATATACATACGGTAATATATATATATATATATATATATATATATATATATATATATATATATATATATATATATATATATATATATATATATATATATATATATATATATATATACACAGTACTTTTATAAAGGTGCCTGACTAATTTGTGTGCTTCATGGACACTTAGCTGATCTTTGGGGGTCAGAATACTTGTTGGTTGGAAGGGGATCAAATACTTATCACCTTCAGTCAAATATGAATTAATTCAAATCCATCCATCCATCCAGCCATCCATTTTCTACCCTCTTTTAATATTGTGTTTTTTGGGGTTGGGAGTGGGAGCTTTATGTCTGTATCAGTTCTGTCTGTAGCTCACAGCAAGCCTACCATAAAAATGATGGACTGTTAATATCTTTGTAGACAGTAAACTTATAAAATCAGCAGGAGATGTTCAAATCATCATTTCCCCCACTGTATATATTGTCTGTGTCACATATCCCCATACATATGGACTCACTTTAAGTAATGGCAAAAACCAATTATTTTAGACATGTGCCAGGAAGCATATTGAAGGACAGTGAGTACATTTTAAAACTTTTCAAACTATCTAAAGTCTGTCTTTTATAAGTGTTTCCAAAACCATTCACAAAAAACAATTGTGAATGGAAGGAGCAACCCAAGATTTCATTTCTTTGAGCAAAACAAGGACCCTCTTTGTATTGGGGTCAACACAGAATACCTCAGGACAGATTGAGCCAGCTAAAGTGCAAGAAAATATCAACATTTATCTGTGATATTTTGCTTGCAAGCCAATGTTCTTGCCTTGATCAGATTGTCGGCATCTTCATTCTTCTGCTTGAGTTCCACTTCTTGGGCCGCTAACTTGGCCTTGAGGTCGTCAACCTGTCAAGACGAAGTAACAGGAAAAGAAGGAGGTCAAGAGGGGGAGATTAGTCAAAGCTATAACCAAGACTGCCGAGCTGCGGATGAATAAGCAAGACTTAGACAAACTGTAATGATCCACAAAGG